>NW_022436952.1:5288009-5348281 GCF_009761245.1 Sapajus apella | reverse complement strand
TCCGCCTCCTGGGTTCAAGCAATTCTCCTGCCTCAGCCTCCCGAGTAGCTGGGACTACAGGCACGCACCATCATGCCCAGCTAACTTTTGTATTTTTAGTAGAGACAGGGTTTCACCATGTTGACCAGGATGGTCTCGATCTCTTGACCTCGTGATCCACCCGCCTTGCCTTAGAGGACTTATACTACCGAACTTCAAGATGATTATAAAGTGACAGCACAATCCAGATAACGTCATATTGGCATCAAGATAGGAAAACAGATCAAGGGGTAGAATAGAAGGCTTGTAAACAGATCCATGCATATATGTTCAAATGATTTTCCTTCCTTCCTTCCTTCCTTCCTTCCTTCCTTCCTTCCTTCCTTCCATCCTTCCTTCCTTCCTTCCTTCCTTCCTTCCTTCCTCCCTCCCTCCCTCCCTCCTTCCTCCTTCCCCCTTCTTCCTTTCCTTTCCTTTCCTTTTTTTCTTTTCTTTTCTTTTCTTTTCTTTCTGATGGAGTTTTGCTCTTCTTGCCCAGGCTGGAGCACAATGGTGCGGTCTTGGCTCATCGCAACCTCTGCCTTCCAGGTTCAAGTGATTCTCCTGCCTTAGCCTCTGGAGTAGCTGGGATTACAGGCGTTGCACCATCACATCCGGCTAATTTTTTGTATTTTTAGTTGAGACGGTGTTTCTCCATGTTGGTCAGGCTGGTCTTGAACTCCCAACCTCAGGTGATTCACCCACCTCAGCCTCCCAAAGTGCTGGAATTACGGGCATGAGCCACCACCGAACCCGGCTTGTTTAACTGATTTTCAACAAAGATGCAAAGGCAATCTAGTGGAAGAACTATGGTCTTTTCACCAGGCGCAGTGGCTAACTCCTGTAATCCCAGCATTTTGGGAGGCCAAGGCAGGTAGATCACTTGAGCTCAGAAGTTTGAGGCCGGCCTAGGCAACATGGTGAAACCTCATCCCTACCAAAAATACAAAAATTAGCCAGTCATAGTAGCATGTGCCTTTGGGCCCAAGCTACTTGGGAGGCTGAGGTGGGAGGATCACGGGAGCCCAGGAGGTCGAGGCTGCAGTGAGCCATGATTGAGTCACTATACTCCAACCTAGGTGGGACAGCGAGACCCTGTCTCCAAAAATAAATAAAAAAATAAAAGAAAGACAATCTTTTCAACAAATGGTCTTGGAACAAATGAATATCCATATACAAAATAAAATACCTCACATCACATACAAAAATTAACTCAAAGTGGATCATAGACCTAAACATAAGCCTAAAAGTATAAAAATTCTGGAAGAAAACATAGGGGAAAATCTTTGTGATGCCGGGTTAGGCAAAGATTTCTGGGATACAATAACATAAAAGGAAACATTGAAAACTTAGACTTCATCAGATGTAAGGGCTTCTGCTATACGAAAAACACTGTTAAAATAAAAACAGCCAGGTTCACTGGCTCACACCCGTAATTCCAGCTACTCAGGTAGCCTGAGGTGAAAGGGCTGCATGAAGTCAGGAGTTGGAGACCAGCCTGGGAAATATAAGGAGAACACCATATTTAAAAACATTAAAAATAGCCAGGTGCAATGGCTCACACCTATAATCCCAGCACTTTGGGAGGCTGAGCCAGAAGGACTGCTTGAGTCCAGGAGTTCAAGACCAGTCCTGGAAATACAGTAAAATCCCATCTCTACACAAATTTTTAAAAAATTAGGTGGAAATGGTGGTACACACCTGTAGTCCCAGCTCTTTGAGAAGCTGAGGTGGGGGTATTGCTTGAGCCCAGGAAGGTGAGGCTGCAGTGAGCCACGGTCATGCTGCTGCACTCCAGCATGGACAACAGAGCAAGATCCTGTCTCAAATAAAATATAAATAAATGGGCGGGCACAGTGGCTCACGCCTGTAATCCCAGCACTTGGGGAGGCTGAGGTGGGTGGATCACCCGAGGTCAGGAGTTTAAGACTAGCCTGGCCAACAAGGTGAAACCTTGTCTCTACTAAAAATATAAAAATTAGCTGGGCATGGTGGTGCGCACCTATAGTCCCAGATACTTGGGAGGCTGAGGCAGGAGAATCGCTTGAACCTGGGAGGTGGAGGTTGCAGTGAGCCGAGACTGTGCCACTGCACTCCAGCCAAGGTGACAAAGTGAGACTCCTTCTCAAATAAATAAATAAATAAATAGGCACAAGGGCTGGGTGCAGTGACTCACACCTGTAATCCCAGCACTTTGGGAGGCCAAGTCAGAAGGATTGCTCGAGCCCAGAAGTTAGAGACCAACCTAAGCAACATGATGAAACCCTGTCTCTACAAAAAATGTTTAAAAATTAGCTGAGCATTGTGGCTTGCACCTGTAGTTTCAGCTACTAGAGAGGCTGAGGTGGGAGGATCCCTTGAGCCAAGGAGGTCAAGGCTGGAGTGAGCCACAATTGCACCATTGCACTCCAGTCTGCGCAACAGAGCAAGACCCTGTTTCAAAAAAAAAAAAAAAAAAACACAAGATTTTGGACACTTCAACAAAGAAGCTATGCAGATGGATACAGAAAGATGCTCATCACTAGTCATTAGAGAAATGCAAATTTTGATTTCACAATGAGATATTGCTATTGGAACAGCACAATACCAAGCGCTAGTGAGAATGAGGAGAAAATGAAACTCATCCACTGCTGGTGGGCATGTAACATGTTACATCCACTTTGGAAATTAGTTTGGCAGTATTTGTTTGTTTGTTTTGAGACAGAATCTTGCTCTGTCGCCCAAGCTAGAATGCAGTGACGCAATCTCAGCTTACTGCAACCTCCACTTCCTGGTTTCAAACAGTTCTCCTGCCTCAGCCTCTCGAGTAGCTGGGACCACAGGGGCCTGCCACTATACCTGGCTATTTTTTTTTTAAATGGAGTCTTGCTCTGTCACTCAGGCTGGAGTGCAGTGGTGCAATCTCGGTTCACTGCAACCTCCAACTCCTGGGTTCAAGCAATACTCCTGCCTCAGCCTCCTGAGTAGCTGGGATTACAGGCATGTATCACCATATCCAGCTAATTTTTCTATTTTTAGTAGAGACAGGGCTTCACCATGTTGGCCAGGCTGGTCACAAACTCCTGACTTCAAGTGATCCACCTGCCTGGGCCTCCCAAAGTGCTAGGATTACAGGTGGGAGCCGCCACACCCAGCCATGTAATAAAAATTATTATACTGGGTGAAAGAAGACAAATGAAAAAGAAGAGTATCTACTGTATGATTTCATTGAGAAAATGCAAAGTAATCTATAGGGATGGAAAACAGATCAATGGCTGCCTAGAGATGAGGGGAGGGGGTGGAGAGTGGGGGGAGCAAAGGGGCATGGGGAAACTTTTGGGATGTTATGTTCATTATTTTGACTTGATGCTTCAAGGATGTGTTCATATGTGAAAACTTATCAAATCATACATTTTAAATATGTGTAGTTTATTGTATTGTCAATTGTTCATCAATAAAGCTACAAAAAGGTAAATAAAAAGAAGCAAAAATCAAATAAAAGAGTTAATCTAAGAAAAGAAATGAGACATAAATACTTCAAAAAGAACAAAATCAGCCAGGCGCAGTGGCTCATGCCTGTAATCCTAGCACTTTGGGAGGTTGAGATGGATGGATCACCGGAGATCAGGAGTTTGAGACCAGCCTGACCAACATCATGAAACCCCGTCTCTATTCAAAAATTAATTAATTAATTAATTTAAAAAAGAACAAAATCATCACTACATGCAGACTACATTATTATCTAGTTAAAAAAGTCAAAGATTCAACTGAAGCCATTTAGATCACACCAGCAGGTTCAGTAAAATGGCCAGTTAAAAGAAAAATATACAAAATCAATAACTTTCTTTTTTTTAAGCAAGAAAAACTAATTTAAAAATGTTAGAAAATAATTTATAATTCATGATAGCAATTAATGCTATGAAATACCCAGGAATAAACTGTACCAAGGACATACAAGAAGACCTGAATAGAGAGAGCTATGCCATCTTCTCATAATGGAAGAACACTCTGGAAAAGCTCTCAATTCTCCCCTGGATTACTCTATAAATTCAATGCAAGTCCAGTTTAAATTTCCAATGGAATTATTTAACTCAAACTAAGAAAGACAATTCTAAAATTCTGGAAAAATAAATGGATACCAAGAACAACAACAACAAAAGTAGTAAAAAGTAAGGATAATGGACCAGGTGGGAATTCCTTCCATTGCCACTAATCCAAGTGTACCAGAAAACAATTATTATTACAGCAAGCATAGGATTTGTTTTCCTATTTCACAAATATTTATGAAATAACCAAGTAAATGAGTAGGCAAACAGAGCAAGAGAGGATGTCGTCCAGAAACAGTCTCCAAAACCTTTTCATGTAGTGAATATTTTAGTATAAAGGCTTCTCATGTATTTCTATTATTATTATTTTTTTGTTTTTCTGAGAGAGTCTTGCTCTTTCACCCAGGCTGGAGTGCAACGGCTCGATCTCAGCTTACTGCAACCTCCAACTCCTGGGTTCAAGTGATTCTCCTGCCTTAGTCTCCCAAAAAGCTGGGATTACAGGCACTCACCACCACACCCAGCTAATTTTTATATTTTAGTAGAGACAGGGTTTCACCATGTTAGCCAGGCTGGTCTCGAGCTCCTGACCTCAAGTGATCCACCCGCCTCAGCCACCAAAAGTGCTGCGATTACAGGCCTGAGTCAACGCGTCTGGCATGCATCTCTGTTAAACATGTCCTTGATATCCATGAGTCCCTCAAAAGCATCATGCCCCAAATTGACCTACCTTCCTATTCATGCACCTCTTCCTACTCCACAGTTCCAGACAATCACTCAACCAAGAAAAGTAGTCACCCTGGATCCCTCCTTCCCCTCCCACTCACTCTCTCATTCAGTTTTACCTTTTAAGATATTTCTCAATCTCCACCTCCCACCACATGGAAATTTAGCACATGATAAAAACAGCATTTCAAACTAGCAAGGAAAAGAAACCGTGCTGGAACAAGTGGCTATCCATCTATGAAAAATAAATACTTAAGTTAAATCCATACATAAAATGAATTCCAGATGGATTAACTAAGTATATAAAGAACTAAACTACAAAAGCACCAGGAAGAAATACAGGAGGGTCTTTTTTTTAATCAGTGCCCGAAGAAAAACAGTTTTGTAATTTAGGGATAAGAAGGACTTTCATAAGACATGAAATTCATAAACTATAATGATAAATATCAAAAGATTTGATTACAGTAAAAGATAGCATAAAGTAAAAAAAGTGAATGCTAGGCCGTGGGCGGTGGCTGATGCCTGTAATCCCAGCACTCTGGGAGGCCGAGGTGGGTGGATCACCTGAGGTTAGGAGTTCCAGACCAGCCTGGCCAACATGCTGAAACCCTGTCTCTACTAAAAATACAAAAAAGCCGGGCGCAGTGGTAGGCATGTAATCTCAGCTACACGGGAGGCTGAGGCAGGAGAATCACTTGAGCCCAGGAGACAGAGGCTGCAGTGAGCAGAGACTGTTCCATTGCATTCCAGCCTGAGCAACAAAAGAGAAAAACCATCTCCAAAAAAAAAAAAAAAAAAAAAAAAAAAATAGTGAATGCTAAATGGGAGTTTGGCAGAATTTAAAGCACAGATCGAGTTAACTGCTAATTATTGCCCCTAATATACAAAAGCCTCCTACACATCAGTAAGAAAAGGTCAGAAAATCCAATAGGACAAAGGGCACAGATAATGACAAGACAATTTATACTTTTTTTTTTTGAGACAGGATTTCAGTGTGTTGCCCAGGCTGAAGTGCAGTGGTGCGATCATAGCTCACTGCAGCCTTAACCTCCTGGGCTCAGCCTCCCAAGTAGCTAGAACTACAAGTGCACACCACAAAATCCAGCTAATTTTTTGTATTTTTATTTTTTGTAGAAACAGGGTCTCACTATATTGCCCAGGCTGGCCTCGAATTCCTGGGCTCAAGCAACCCTCCCACCTCAGCCTCCCAAAGCGTTGGAATTACAGGCATGAGCCACTGCACCTGGTAGAGATATATTTTATCCATCCAATTAGTAAGAAATTAATACAATTAGGCCGGGATCGGAGGCTCACATCTGTAATCCCAACACTTTAAGAGGCCAAGGCAGGCGGATCACCTGAGGTCAGGAGTTTCAGACCAGCCTGACCAACATAGAGAAATCCTGTCTCTATTAAAATACAAAATTAGCCAGGCATGGTGTCGCATGCCTATATTCCAGCTACTCGGGAGGCTGAGGCAAGAGATTCACTTGAACCCAGGAGGCGGAGGTTGCAGTGAGCCAGGATCGTGCCATTGCACTCCAGCCTGGGCAACATGAGCAAAACTCCGTCTCAAAAAAAAAAAATTAATACAATGATGATATTCGGTATTCACATGAGTGTGGATAAAAGGGAACTCTCAAACATTGTAGGTGAATATATAAAATGATGTGACAGTTTGGGATTTGTACTCACCAAAATGTTAAAGAAACCCTTTGAGAAAGCTACTCCTTTTTAGTGAAAATCTGTTGTTTTAGCTTTCCCAGCACCCACTACCCCTTCAGAATTCCAGCAATTGCCCTTCCCTCACCCCAGATTGTCTGGAGAACCACTTCTCTCCTACTGTCTGGCAAGCAGTTTGTGTGGGCTTGCTCCGCCTCCCAGTTCCCTGGGTGTTCTGTAACTTAGACTTGCCCAATCAGTGTGTTCCATCCCGCAACTCCAGCAAAGTGATTGGTTGAGGGCAGGGCGTGTGATCTAAATGAGAGCCGAATTAGAGACCATCCTATGACTTTTCCAGTCTCCAGAGAAGAAGAGCAGGTGGAGTGTGGCTATCTTGACTCCCCAAGCAAGAGTTGATCTGAGAATACAGCCAAAACAAAGGAAATCAAATCCAAGTGCTTGTGAGAGATTACGAAAGCAGTTTAGGCACCTGGATCCAGCTACACTTGAAGTCAGCTGGCCCTAGGAATTTAGTTATGTGAGCCAATAAAATACCCTCCATGGCCAGGTGCAGTGGCTCATAACTGTAATCACAGCTCTTTGGGAGGCCAAGGTGGGTGGATCATTTGAGGTCAGGAGTTTGAGACCAGCTTGGCCAACATGGCAAAACCCTGTCTCTACTAAAAATACAAAAATTAGCCTGGCATGGTGGAGTGCACCTGTAGTTCCAACTACTCAGGAGGCTGAGGTGGGAGGATCGCTTGAGTCCAGGAGGTCAAGGATGCAGTAAGCCAAGATCACACCCCTCAATTGCAGCCTGGGTAACAGAGAAGATCCTGTCTCAAAAATAATAAATAAATATTTACTTGAGGGCAAAAAATTTCTTAGAACCATACGGAAACACTACTTCATTTTAAATTTTAAAATAGACCAAGATCCCCAGTAGATACCTGAAACTGCAGATAGTATCAAATCATATATGTACCATGTTTTTTCCTGTACATACAAACCTATGACAAAGTTTAATTTTAATGTTAGGCACAAGAAGAGATTTACAACAATGAGTAAAATAGCACAATTATAACAATATGCTTATTGTATTCCACCTACCTATTTTCAGACCTTGATTGACCTTGGGTAACTAAAACTGTAGAAGGTGAAACTGTGGATCAGGTAGAACTACTGTATGACTATGCATATAAAAAGGTCTGGAATGACAGAGACACACACACATACCCACACCCTCACAGATGCACGCACATGTACACTATTAGCAGTAGTTACCCTAAGGGAGTGGCAATGGGAGCCAAAGGAATCCACTGTTTGTGTGTGTGTGTGTGTTTCTTCTTTTGAAACAGAGTCTCCATCACCTAGGCTGGTGTGCAGTGATGAGATCTCAGTTCACTGCAACCTCTGCCTCCCGGATTCCAGAGATTCTTTTTTTTATTTTTTATTTTTTATTTTTTTTAATTTTTATTTTTTTGCACTATATACATATATATATATATATATATATATTTACCCTAAGATGAAGAATTTCACATAGGAATGCAGAAATTCATAGGTATGTGAGTCAAAAGACATGTACCAACATGTTTATAGAAGCATTATTAATAATTGGCAAAAATAGAAATACCCCAAATATGTGCTAACAGCAAAATGGATAAATCAACACAGTCATATAATGGAATACTCGGTAACCAAAATTATAAAATTATTGCCACATAAAACAACATGGGTGCATTTTCCAAATGTCTTATTGGGTGAAAGAAATTTTAAAAACACACACATACGATAGAACACACAGTGAGACTGTAACCATTTTTTTTTCTAAGCATATGTCCCAAAGATCATAGCTTATGAACCTAAACTATTTGACAAACAAAGCACTGATGACTGGTCTTGTGATTAGATTTAGTGAGCCTTTGTTTAATATTTGAGAAAATAATAGTTAAAAATTTAGTATGTTTTATATATATATATATGCTTTTTTTTTTTCAGTTCTTGTGCAACAGTTCTCTGATTTAAGCAGTATGTAAGAGGATTAGTAACTCATATTAGAGGCCTACCTGGTTTTTTATTATTATTATTCTTAGAAGTTATTTATTTATTTATTTAAGAAAGAGAGAAAGGAAGAAAGAGAAAGAATTAAAAAACAAACAAACAAACAAACAAAAATCCAGAGATTCTTATGCCTCAACTGGAAATTCAGGCATGAGCCACCACACCTAATTTGTTTATTTTTAGTAGAGATGGGATTTTGCCATGTTAGACAGGCTGGTCTGGAACTCCTGACCTCAAGTGATCTGCCCACCTCAGCCTCCCAAAGTGCTGGGATTACAGGCATGAGTCACCACACCTGGCCCCAAAGGAATCCACATTTTTGTTTTTTTGTTTTTTGAGACAGATTCTTGCTCTGTTACCGAGGCTGGAGCTCAGTGGCTCAATCTCGGCTCACTGAAACCTCTGCCTCCCAGGCTCAAGCAATTCTCCTGCCTCAGCCTCCCGAGTAGCTGGGATTACAGGCACCCACCATCATGTCTGGCTAATTTTTATATTTTTTTTGTAGAAAGGGGGTTTCACCATGTTGGCCAGGCTGGTCTCGAAATCCTGACCTCAGGTGATCCGCCTGCCTCGGCCTCCCAAAGTGCTGGGAATATAGGTGTGAGCCACCACACCTGGCCAGGAATCCACTTTTAATCCTATACACATCTTTTCGATTTGAATTTTTCTTTCTTTTTTTTTTTTTTTTTTTGAGACTGAGTCTCACTCGGTCGTCCAGGCTGGAGTGCAGTGGCACGATCTTGGCTCACTGCAACCTCCACCTACCGGGTTCAAGCGATTCTCCAGCCTCAGCCTCCTAAGTAGCTGGGATTACAGGCCCACGCCACCATACCCAACTATTTTTTGTTTTTTTTTTTTTTTTTTTAGTAGAGACAGGGTTTCATCATGTTGGCCAGGCTGGTCTCAAAGTCCTGACCTCAGGCAATCTGCCCACCTTGGCCTTCCAAAGTGCTATTATAGGCATGAGTCACCATGCCCGGCCATGATTTGAATTTTTCTTTTCTTTTTTGTAGAGATGGGATCTTGCTGTGTTGTCCAGGCTTGTCTTGAACTCCAGGCCTCAAGCGATCCTCCCCCCTCAGCCTCCTAAAGTACTGGGATTATAGGCATGAGCCACCATGCCCAGCCTGAATTTTTCTAAAAAGCATTGAATCGTTCATTCAACAAATATTTAGTTTTTTTTTTTTTTTTTTTTTGAGGCGGAGTTTCGCTCTTGTTACCCAGGCTGGAGTGCAGTGGCGTGATCTCGGCTCACCGCAACCTCCGCCTCCTGGGTTCAGGCAATTCTCCTGCCTCAGCCTCCTGAGTAGCTGGGATTACAGGCACGCGCCACCATGCCCAGCTAATGTTTTGTATTTTTGGTAGAGACGGGGTTTCACCATGTCGACCAGGATGGTCTCGATCTCTTGACCTCGTGATCCACCCGCCTCGGCCTCCCAAAGTGCTGGGATTACAGGCGTGAGCCACCGCGCCCGGCTCAACAAATATTTAAATAGGACCTGTCTTGACCAATCAGTGTTCCAGAAGGCCATAGCATTAAACAAAACAGACAAAATCCTTGCTTTCACGGTGGGAGGGAACATCAATATATTTTAAAAATTATATCCAGGTGGGCACAGTGGCTCATGCTGTAATCCCAGCACTTTGGGAGACTGAGGCAGATGGATCACTTGAGGTCGGCCTAGCCAACACGGCAAAACCTCGTCTCTACTAAAAATACAAAAACATTAGCTGGGTGTGGTGGCACATGGCTGTAGTCCCAGCTACTAGGGAGGCTGAGGCAGGAGAATCGCTTGAAGTCAGGAGGCAGAGGTTGCAGTGAGCCAAGATCGTGCCACTGCACTCCAGCCTAGGCGACAGAGTGAGACTTTGTGTCAAAAATAAATAAATAAAATAATATCTTAACAATTAATGAATCCAACCCTTGGCTTTAATTGTGCCTGCATCCAGGCAGCTGAGTATCACTAGAGAAAAGCCCATAGCTGAAAAGACTGAGTCCAAAGAAAATGGTGGTCCTCTATGTTTTATGGAACCTGAACATGGCTTGACAATCCTGGGTGTGTTTCAGTGATTAACTCCCTTCCTGCTCATCAAAGTGACAATTTCCAACATCTCCCATTCTCCTTCCTTAAACTGTTTAAAAGAGTGATTGCAGAGGCCAGGTACAGTGACTCACACCTGTAACCCCAGCAATTTGGAAGACCAAGGCAGGTGGATCACGAGGTCAGGAGTTCAAGACCAGCTTGGCCAAGATAGTGGCCATTGCACTCCAGACTGGGCAACAAAGCAAGACTCTGTCTCAAAAAAAAAAAAAAAAAAAAAAAAAAGAGAGAGAGAGAGAGTGATTGCAATTGTCAATAGGACAGTTTGTCAGTATTCTGTGTCTCTTCCTTCTAGGCACAAAGCTAGATGCTACTTCCCTTAAAGTTAGGAATGGCCATATAACTTGGTCTGGTCAATGAAAGATGGACGGAAGCGTTGTGTGCTACTTCCAGGTCAATGCTTTTTAAAAAAATTTCAGCCGGGCGTGGTGGCTCACGCCTATAATCCCAGCACTTTGGGAGGCCGAGGCGGGTGGATCACGAGGTCAAGAGATCGAGACCATCCTGGTCGACATGGTGAAACCCCGTCTCTACTAAAAATATAAAAAATTAGCTGGGCATGGTGGCACGTGCCTGTAGTCCCAGCTACTCAGGAGGCTGAGGCAGGAGAATTGCCTGAACCCAGGAGGCGGAGGTTGCGGTGAGCCGAGATCGCGCCATTGCACTCCAGCCTGGGTAACAAGTGCGAAACTCCGTCTCAAAAAAAAAAAAAAAAAAAAAATTTCGGTAGTTTTGGGGGTGCAAGTGGTTTTTGATTACATGGATGATTTATATGGGGTAAAATCTGAGATTTGAGTGCACCCCTCAACTGAGTAGTGTACACTGTACCCAACAGACAGCTTTTTATCCCTCACTCTGTTCCCACCCATTTGGCTTTTGAATCTCCAACATACATTCTATCTTTTTTTTTTTTTTTGAGACGGAGTCTCACTCTGTTGCCCAGGCTGGAGTGCAGTGGCACGATCTCGGCTCACTGCAACCTCTACCTCCTGGGTTCAAACAATTCTCCTGCGTCAGCCTCCCAATGTAGCTGGGATTACAGGCACCCACCATTGTGTCCAGTTAATTTTTCTATTTTTAGTAGAGATGGGGTTTCACCATGTTGTCCAGTCTGGTCTTGAACTCCTGACCTCAGATGATCCACCTGCCTCGGCCTCCCAAAGTGCTGGGATTACAGGCATGAGCCATTGCACCCAGCCAATTTTTTTTTTTTTTTCCTGGTTGAATAAGACAGGGTTTCACCATGTTGGTCAGGATGGTCTTGAACTCCTGACCTCAGGTGATCCACCCGCCTTGGCCTCCAAGGTGCTTGGATTACAGGCGTGAGCCACCACGTCCGGCCAATTTTTATATTGTTAGTAGAGACGGGGTTTTGCCATGTTGGCCAGGCTGGTCTCAAACTCCTGGCCTCAAGCAATCCACACACTTCGGCCTCCCAACGCGCCTGGCCCCTTTATATATATATATATGTATATATATATATATATATATATTTTTTTTTTTTTTTTGAGACGGAGTTTCGCTCTTGTTACCCAGGCTGAAGTGCAATGGCGAGATCTAGGCTCACCGCAACCTCCGCCTCCTGGGTTCAGGCAATTCTCCTGCCTCAGCCTCCCGAGTAGCTGGGATTACAGGCACGTGCCACCATGCCCAGATAATTTTTTATATTTTTAGTAGAGACAGGATTTCACCATGTTGACCAGGATGGTCTTGATCTCTTGACCTCGTGATCCACCCGCCTCGGCCTCCCAAAGTGCTGGGATTACAGGCGTGAGCCACCGAGCCCGGACCTATATTTTTATTTTGTATTTATTTTTATATTTTGCACCACAATTCTATTTTCTGGCTGTGCATGGCAGGGACCTTTGAGACAGGGTTTCCCCATGTTGGTCAGGCTGGTCTTGAGCTTCTGACCTCAAGTGATCCACCCGCCTCAGCCTCCCAAAGTGCTAGGATTACAGGCGTGAGCCACCATGCCCGGCCTTACAATCCTAAGAAACTTTCAGATAGGCTGATGGGGAGAGTCTCCAGGCCAAGACTGCCCACTACAGGAGTCCAAGTCCCACAGGAATGGGCCAGCCCTGGCTCCCTGCCATGCTCAGCCAGTGGTCAGGATCAGCCCCAGGAAACACGGGCTCAATGTAAACACAGTGAAGGACGCCCGAGGCAGCAGCGGGGGCTGTCAGTCCACTCTGCCCCATGTGGGAGGTTCCCTCGAAGGCAATCTGAGCGGCACATTTCAGTGACCACCAGAGTTGCTTTAACCCAAGGGTCAGCAAACTATAGCCCAAATCCAACCTGCTGCCAACCTGGGGCCAATCCAACCAGCTCCCTGGTTTTGTAAACAAGTATTAATGGGAATACACCTGCACCCTTTTGTTTACATGTTGCCTCTGCCTGGTGCAGTGCTACAATGGTAGAGTTGAGTAGTTCTGACAGAGATTATAGTCTCTGTTGTCTGTGACAATAGCTGTGACCTGGGACCCCTAATATACTTTCTAGCTGGCCCTTTACAGAAAAAGTTTGCCAATTCCTACTTCAATCCACTGATACTTGGGAGTTGTTTATTGTCATGGCAAAACCTAGCCTATTCTTACCAGTGTCATTATCTATATTTGTCTTCATTTGTTTTCTTTTCTTTTCTTTTGAGATGGAGTTTCTCTTTATCACCCAGGCTGGAGTGCAATGGCACTATCTCAGCTCACTGCAACCTCCGCCTCTCGGGTTCAAGCAATTCTCCTGCCTCAGCCTCCGAAGTAGCTGGGGTTACAGGCACCCGCCATCACGCCTAGCTAGTTTTTGTACTTTTAGTAGAGACAGGGTTTCACCATGTTGGCCAGGATGGTCTCAAACTCCCAATCTCAGGTGATCCACCTGCCTCAGTCTCCCAAAATGCTGGGATTACAGGTGTGAGCCACAGGGCCCGGCCTATTTGTCTTCATTTCTTCGTCTCCTGTATTATAACCTACTCCACGCTGGTACCACCCGGATAACCACTCAGACTGCTCTTCCTTAGACTGTGGCATACCTGTTTTAGTCCTTACCGAATACGACCTCTCAGCAGCATACGGCAGTCGCCCGTTTTCCTCCTTACAAAAGCACTCTCTTCCCAGCTTCTAGGATAATGTACTTTCTTTTTTTCTTTTCTTTTCTCTTTTTTTTTTTTTTTTTTTTTTTTGAGACAGAGTCTCATTCTGTTGCCCAAGCTGGAGTGCAATGGCAAAAGCGGGGCTCACTGCAATTTCTGCCTCCCAGGTTCAATTGATTCTCCTGCCTCAACCTCCCAAGTAGCTGGGACTACAGGTGCCTGCCACCACACCCGGCTAATTTTTAGTAGAGATGGGGTTTCACCATATTGGCCAGGCTGGTCTAGAACTCTTGACCTCGTGATGCGCCCACCTTGGCCTCCTAAAGTGCTGGGATTACAGGCATGAGGCACCGCACCCGGCCACCAGGATACTATTTCCTTCTAGCCACCTCTCTGACTACTTCCTCTCAGTCTCCTTGGCTCAACCCAACTATGAAATGTTCTTCAGTTTTTCGTCCTAGGCCTGTTTCCCTAACATTCCCACGGCCTTAATTACCACCCATATTTTAGCAGGTCCCAATTAATATCTCCAGCTCAGATATAAACTCGAGTCCTATATACTGAACTGCACACCAGGCCTTTCTCCACCAGGTTGTCAGCTAGTCCAAAACCGACGGCATTCGCTTTCCCCTTAGTTCTGTTTCTCCTCCTGGATTTTAAAAATAAATAGTGGTGCCATCCACCAAAACTCTTAAACTTGAAAGAGGAGAGTCTTCCTGGATTCTTTACTCTTTCACTCTATACTCTAAAGCAGGGGGCCCCAGCCCCCAAGGCCCAGGACTGCGTGTGGCCCGTTAGGAACAGGGCCACCCAGCAGGAGGTGAGCGGCTGGCAAGCATTACCGCCTGAGCTCCGCCTTCTGTCAGATCAGCAGCGAGTTAGATTCTCATTGGAGCAGAAAGCCTATCGTGACTGCGCATGCGAGGGATCTAGGTGGCGCACTCCTTATGAGAGCCTAAGTAATGCCTGATGATCCGAGGTGGAGCAGTTCCATTCCAAAACCAGCCCCCATCACTTCTCGGCTTTTTGGCTAAGATCAAGTGTAAAGCCACCTCCCACCCCACCATCTATGGAAAAACTGTTCTCCCGCAAAACCAGTCGCCATTGCCAAAAAGGTTGGAGACCACTAAAGGCAATCACTGAGTTTTTTGGTTTTTTTCTTTTTCTTTTTGTTTTTTTAGAGGCAGAGTCTCGCTCTGTTGCCCAGGCTGGAGTGCAGTGGCACAATCTCAGCTTACTGAAACCTCCACCTCCCAGGTTCAAGTGATTCTCCTGCCTCAGCCTCCAAGTGGCTGGGACTACAGGCACATATCACCATGCCCAGCTAACTTTTGAATTTTTGTAGAGTGGGGTATTTTCATCATGTTGGCCAGGCTGGTCTCGAACTCCTGACCTCAAGTGATCCGCCTGCCTCGGCCTCCCAAAATGCTGGGATTACAGGTGTGAGCCACTGTGCCTGGTCATAAACACTAACTTTTATTTTTCCTACCTCTCAAATACCTAATTTGTTCACATCTCCTTATCTTCATCACCATGAATCTAATTCAGGATGCCAGTTTCACTCACCTGGCCAACTGCTCTCAGGAGGCTGAGGCGGGACCGAATCACTTGAAGCCAGGAGACAGAGGTTGTAGTAAGCCGAGATCGCACCATTGCACTCCACTCTAGCCTGGGCAATAAGAGCAAAACTCCGTCTCTAAAAAAAATAAAAAGTAAAAAATTACAAAAATGAAAACAGGCAGGCATGGTGGCGTGCATCTGTAATCCCAGCTACTCAAGAAGCTGAGGTGGGAGGATTCCTGGAGTCCAGGAATTCAAAGCTGCAATGAGCCAGGATCATGCCACTGCTATCCAGCCTGGGTGACAGAGTGAGAACCTAACTCAAAAAAAAAAAAAAAAAAAAAAAAAAATTAAAGAAGAAATAGGCAAATCCCCAAAGTTCCCAATCATAGTTGGAGATTTTTGACACACCTCTCCCAGTAACTGTTAGGTAGATTTTTTTTTAAAGCCAATAGAGGATTTGAACAATATAATTAAACAAATTTCCCTAACTGACATTTATAGGATATTATTTTAAAAACCAGGAGGAAACCAACAACTACAGAAGGCACATGCTTCTCAAGTACCAATTTTGACACTGAACAAAATTGACCATATGCTGGGCCATAAAGCAAGTGTTAACGAATTTCCAGTTACTGAAATCATGCGTAGCATGTTCTCTGGACTCGGTGAAGTTGAGCTAGAAATCAATAACTGAAAGATAACTAGACAATTCTCCCAAAATGTTCAGAAATTAATTAATAGGCCTCTAAATAGGCGATAGGGGTCAAAGAAGAAATGACAATGGAAGTTATAAAGTGTTTTGAACTGAATGATAATTAGATATTGTATAAACTATGCTTAAGGAGAAATGTATAGACTTAAATTCATAGAACAAAAATTAATGATTTATGCATCCATTAAAATGAACTTTAAAATGAAGAGCATTTAACACTCCCCTTCCCCCAAAAGTAGAAGGAACACAGTGTTAAAGATAAGAGAAGAAATTGGGCCGGGCGCTGTGGCTCACGCCTGTAATCCCAGCACTTTGGGAGGCCGAGGCGTGTGGATCATGAGGTCAAGAGATCGAGACCATCCTGGTCAACACGGTGAAACCCCATCTCTACTAAAAATACAAAAAATTAGCTGGGCATGGTGGCGCGTGCCTGTAATCCCAGCTACTCAGGAGGCTAAGGCAGGAGAATTGCCTGAACCCAGGAGGCGGAGGTTGCGGTGAGCCGAGATCACGCCGTTCCCCCCCCACCTGGGAAAAAAAAAAAAAAACTCTCTGTCTCAAAAAAAAAAAAAAAAAAAGAAATAAGTAAAATAGGAAACAAATACAGAATGGAGAAAGTCAGCAAAGACAAATACTGGTTCTTTGGAAAGATCTCTAAAATTACTAAAGACCAGCCAGATGCGGTGGCTCATGCCTGTAATCCCGGCACTTTGGGAGGCTGAGGTGGGTGGATCATGAGGTCAAGAGTTCAAGACCAGCCTGGCCAAGATGGTGAAACCCCAAAAAAAAAATTACTAAAGACCTCTACAATTAATAAATAGCAGGAAACATCAAGGAAAAAAGAGAAGGAGGGAAACAGATTACAAATAATAAATACTAGAAATAAAAGGCCGGGCACTGTCTCATGCCTGTAATCCCAGGACTTTGGGAAGCTGAGGCATAGATCACCTGAGGTCAGGAGTTTGAGATCAGCCTGGCCAACATGGTAAAACCCCATCTCTATTATAAATAGAAAAAATTAGCTAGGTGTGGTGGTGGGCATCTATAATCTCAGCTACTAGGGAGACTGAGGCACAAGAATTGCTTGAATCCAGGAGGTGGATGTTGCAGTGAACTGAGATTGTGCCATTGCACTCCAGCCTGGGCAACAGAATGAGACTCTGTAAAGAAAGAAAGGAAAGAAACGAAGAAAGAAAGAGAGAGAGAGAAGAAAGAAAGAAATGAATAAAAAATAAAAAAGGAAACATTACCATAGACCCTGCAGATGTTAAAAAGATGATAACAGGATATTATAAACACTGTACATCGACATTTGAAAATTGAGATAACATGGGCAAATTCCTTAAGAGAAAACACAAAGTGTCATAGGAACATCTAAAAATTTTACAAGAATTTTCTGATTTTTGAGATCACAGTATGCCTATATCCACTAAAGAAGTTGAATTGCCGGGCGCGGTGGCTCAAGCCTGTAATCCCAGCACTGTGGGAGGCCGAGGCGGGTGGATCACGAGGTCAAGAGATCGAGACCATCCTGGTCAACATGGTGAAACCCCGTCTCTACTAAAAATACAAAAAATTAGCTGGGCATGGTGGCGCGTGCCTGTAATCCCAGCTACTCAGGAGGCTGGGGCAGGAGAATTGCCTGAACCTGGGAGGCGGAGGTTGCGGTGAGCCGAGATCGCGCCATTGCACTCCAGCCTGGGTAACAAGAGCGAAACTCCGTCTCAAAAAAAAAAAAAAAAAAAAAAAAAGAAGTTGAATTAATTTAAAATCTTCCCACAGAGAAAACCTCAGGCCCAAGTGGGTTCACTGAGGCAATTCTTCCAAACATTTAAGGAAAAAATAATACCATCTTATACAAACTCAGAGAATAGAGAAAAAAGGAACGCTTCCCAATTCATCTTATGAGTTTTGCATAACTGTAATACCAAAAGCTGACAAGGTTAGTACAAGAAAGTAAAGTCACAGGCCAGGATCTCTCATAAATACACATACAAAATCCAACACAAAATATAGCAAATCAGGCCAGGCACAGTGGCTCACGCCTGTAATCTCAGCACTTTAGGAGGCTGAGGTGGGTGGATTGCTTGAGATCAGGAGTTTGAGACCAGCCTGGCCAACATGGTGAAACCCCATCTCTACTAAAATACAAAAATCAGCTGGCCGTGGTGGTGGGCACCTGTCATCCCAGCTACTCAGGAGGCCAAGGCAGGACAATTGCTTGAACCTGGGAGATGGAGGTTGCAGTGAGCCAAAAGAATGCCTCTATACTCCAGCCTGGGTGACAGAGCGAGACTCCGTCTCAAAAAAACAAAAAGAAAACAATAACAAAAAATATATGTAGCAAACCAAGTTCATTAATGCATTTTTTTTAACTTTTTTTTTTTTTAATTATTATTATTTTGGAGGCAGAGTCCCACTCTATTACCCAGGCTGGAGTACAATGGTGCAATCACAGCTCCCTACAGCCTTGATCTCCCGGGCTCAGGTAATCCTCCCATCTCAGCTTCCCAAGTAGCTGGGACTACACAAGTATGTTACCACACCTAGCTAATTTTTTATTTTTTAGAGAGACAGTGTCTCTCTATGTTGCCCAGGCTGGTCTCAAACTCTTGGGCTCAAGCCATCCTCCAGTCTGGGCTAATTTTTGTATTTTTTGCGGAGACAAGTTCTCACTATGTTGCCCAGGCTGGTCTCAAACTCCTGAGCTCAAGTGATCCACCCACCTTGGCCTCTCAAAGTGCTGAGATTACAGATGTGAGCCACTGTGCCCAGCCAGTATACATTTTTTAAAAAGATAACTCATAACAATGACCAAATACAGTTTTGTCCAGCGATGCAAATTAAGTTTAATAACCAAAAAATGTAACTACTAGCATTAATAAAGTAAAAAATCTATACAACCACTTGAATAGATGCAGAAAAAGCATTTGGCAAAATTTAATACTTATTCATGATTTTTGAAAACTAGAATAAAAGGCACTTTCCTCAATTTAATAGAGGGTATCTCAAAAAAAAAAGAAAACCCACAATTGACATCAAATTTAATGGTGCAATATTAAGAGCTTTGCTGCTAATACTAGAAACAAATAAACAAGGATGTCTATTCTCATTTTTTCTATTCAACATTATCCTAGCTAGCTCAATAAAGAAATAAAGCAACTTAAGCCAGGCGTGGTGGCTCACGCCTGTAATCCCAGCACTTTGGGAGGCCACGGCGGGCAGATCACTGAACTCGGGAGTTCAAGACCAGCCCAACCAACAAGGAGAAACCCCTTCTCTAAAAAATAAATAAATAAATAAATAAAAAGAAATAAAATAAATTAAAAGCACAAAGACTGAAAAAGAAGTAAGTTGCCTTTGTACAACAAGGTTAAATACATAGAAAATCCTGGAGAATCTGCAAAAACTATTATATTACAGTCAGAGTGAAATTAGCAACTACATTGTCAACATACCAAAAAGTCAATTGCATTTCTATATATCAGCAACAAATAATTGGAAAATCAAATTTTAGAATCACCATTGATAAAAATATCAAGAAAACATAAAATACTAATAATTTCATGAAAGATATGTAAGACCTCTATTATAAAAATACAAAACATTGCTTGAAGAAATAAAAGACAACTTAAATAAACAGAGAGATGCATCATGTTCATAGAACAGACTCCATATTGTTAAGATGTTATGTCTCTCCATGTTGATCTATAGATTCTATGTCATCACAATCAAAATCTCATCAGGTTTTTAAAATAGAAATGGACAAGCTGATTCCATCATTTATATGGAAATACAAAAGACCTCGAATAGACAAAACAATTTTGAAAAAGAACAGACTTGGAAAACTTACACTATTGGGTTGTAAGACTTACTACAAAGCTATAATAATCCAGACAGCATAGTATTGGTGTAGGAGAGACAAACAGAGCAGTGGAAAAGCATGTTCATAAACCCACAGACATCGTAATTGATTTTTGACAAAAGAGTTAAGGTACTGCAGTGGGGAACTGAAAGTGCTGACAAGTGGATAGACCTCAACTCTCACCTTACACCATTCACAAAGATTAATTTAAGGTAGATCTCAGACCTAAATGGAAAAACCTGAAACTTAATCTCCCAGAAGAAAACATCAGATTTTGCAGCCTTGGAGTAGACCCATTTCTTAGGACAAAAATGTACTAACCATGAAAACAAAAAATAATCAATTGGACTTCCTTAAAATTAAAAATTCCATTCATCAAATAATACCTTTACAAAATGAAAAGGTAAGACACTGAATGAGAGAAAATAATCAACAGCATATATGTGATACAGGACTTATATACAGAAGAAATGAATAACTTTCATAACTCAGTAATAGACAAACAATCCAATTTTTTAAATAGGCAGAAGGCTTGGCAGGGTGCAGTGGCTCAAGCCTGTAATCTGAGGTGGGAGTATTGCTTGAGCCCAGAAGTTCAAGACCAGCCTGGGCAACATGGCAACACTCCATCTCTACAAAAAATACAAAAATTAGCCAGCTGTGGTGGTGGGAGCCTGTGGTCTCAGCTGCTGGGAGGCTGAGGCTGAAGGATCTCTTAGGCCCAGGAGGTGAAGGATTCATTAAGCCATGATTGTGCCACTGCACTCCAGCCTTGGCAAAAGAGCAAGAAGACCCTGTCTCAAAATAATTAATTAATTAAAAAAAAAAGACTTGAAGAGATATTTCACAAAAGAAGATATTTGAGGCCAAGTGCAGTGGCTCATGCCTATAATCTCAGCACTTTGGGAGGCCGAGGCGGGCAGATCACCTGAGGTCAGGAGTTTGAGACCAGCCTGGCCAATATGGTGAAACCCCCTCTACTAAAAATACAAAAATTAGCTGGCAGGGTGGTGGACACCTGTAATTCCAGCTACTTGGAAGGCTAAGGCAAGAGAATCGCTTGAACCCAGGAGGCAGAGATTGCAGTGAGCCATGATTGCGACACTGCCCTCCAGCCTGGGCAACAGAGTGAGACTCTGTCTCAAAAACAAACAAACAAAAAATTCTTGCCAGGTGCCGTGGCTCACGCCTGTAATCCCAGCACTTTGGGAGGTCGGGGCAGGTGGATCACTAGGTCAGGAGTTCAAGACCAACCTGGCTGGGATTGCAGGCGTGAGCCACTGCGCCTGGCCAAAAATGTTTATAGCACTTATATTCATAATAAACTCAAATTGGAAACAACCCAAATGTCCATCAACGAGTGAATAAATAAGTTGTAATATATTTATATGATGGGAAACCACTCACCAATAAAAAAGGGCCCGGGCTTGGTGGTTCACACCTGTAATCCCAGCACTTTGGGAGACTGAGGTGGGTGTCTCACCTGAGGTCAGGAGTTGGAGACCAGCCTTCCCAACATGGCAAAACCCCATCTCTTCTAAAAATACAAAAATTAGCTGGGCATGGTGGTGCGTGCCTGAAATTCCAGCTACTTGTGGGGGCTGAGGCAGGAGGATCGCTTGAATCTGGGAGGCGGAGGTTGCAATGAGCCTAGATCATGCCACTGCACTCCAGCCTGGGCAACCCAGTGAGACTCCATCTCTCAAAAAAAAAAAAAAAGGAGGAATTAGCTACAGAGGCATGCAAGAACATGATACATTGCAAAAGTCTTACAATTATTTTTTTTAAAAAGTCAGACACAAAAGAGGACATATTGAATGAGTTTATTTATCTGAAGTTCTAGAATAGGGAAAATTTAATCTATGGAATAGAAATAAGAAGAGTGGTTGCCTCCGGAGATTTCCTGGAAAGAGGCATCAGGGAACTTAACTGGGGTGATGAAAATGTCTGATACATTAATTGAGGTAGTGGGTTTGTAAAAACCATTTACTGGAAAATCTGTACATTTGATTGTATGTAAATTAGACATCAATGAAAAACTGAATAGTGTATAAGTAGCACATTAATTATATATCAACTATATATATATAAAACAATTGTTCGTTTAAGAAAATTATAGTTAGCATCATACTTAATAATACAATACTGAATGTTCTCTGAGTTTGGGAATAAGACAAGAAAGTCCACTTTCACCACTTTTATTCAACATTGTATTGGTTTAACCGATGCAATTAGGCAAGAAAAGGACATGAAGACTGGAAAGGAAAAACCAAAACTATAATTATTTAGATGACATGATTTCGTGTATAGAAAATCCAATACAATCTGCTGATAAACTATTAGAAATAACAAGTAGTTAATGGCCAGGCACAGTGGCTCACGCCTCTAAACCTAGCACCTTGGGAGGGCAAGGTGGGAGGATCACCTGAGGTCAGGAGTTCAAGACCAGCCTGCCAACATGCCAAAACCCTATCTCTACTAAAAATACAAAATTAGCCAGGCATGGTGGTGCATGCCTGGTAATCCAGCTACTCGGGAGGCTGAGGCAGGAGAATCACTTGAACCTGGGAGGCGGAGGTTGCAGTGAGCCAAAATCATGCCATTGCACTCCAACCTGGCAACAAGAGCAAAACTCCATCTCAAAAAAAGGGTCAGGAGCCGGGCGCGGTGGCTCAAGCCTGTAATCCCAGCACTTTGGGAGGCCGAGGCGGGTGGATCACGAGGTCTAGAGATCGAGACCAACCTGGTCAACATGGTGAAACCCCGTCTCTACTAAAAATACAAAACATTAGCTGGGCATGGTGGCGCATTCCTGTAATCCCAGCTACTCAGGAGGCTGAGGCAGGAGAATTGCCTGAACCCAGGAGGTGGAGGTTGCAGTGAGCCGAGATCGTGCCATTGCACTCCAGCCTGGGTAACAAGAGTGAAACTCCGTCTCAAAAAAAAAAAAAAAAAAAAAAAAGGGTCAGGCGCAGTGGCTGACGCCTGTAATCCCAACACTTTGGGAGGCCTAGGCAGGCAGATCACCTGAGGTTGGGAGTTCTAGACTACCCTGACCAACATGGAGAAATTCTGTCTCTACTAAAAATATAAAGTTAGCCAGATGTGTTGGAGCATGCCTATAATCCCAGCTACTCAGGAGGCTGAGGCGGGAGAATCGTGTGAAACTGGGAGCCAGAGGTTGCAGTGAGGTGAGATCACACCATTGCACTCCAGCCTAGGCAACAAGAGCGAAACGTCGTCTCAAAAAAAAAAAAAAAAAAAATAGACTTCAGTGTGAGAGATAAAAACAATAAAGCTTCTAGAAAAATCATGGAAGGATATTCTCATGGCCTTGGGGTAGGCAAAGATTTATTTGTTGATCAGGACACAACAAGTGTTAACCATAAAGTGAAAGATTGATATATTTGACTTCATTAAAATAAAAAACCTCTGTTCATCAAAAGATACCATAAAGATGAAAAATCAAACCATAGAATACATAAACAACTCTTATTAATTTTAAAAAGTGAAAAATCTAATTAAAAAATAGGCAAAAGAGTTGAATACACTTCACAAAAGAGATATCCAAATACCCAACAAATATGTGCGTACTCAAATCGCCAGGCATCGGGAAAATGCAGATTATAGCCACAGTGAGATATCTATTCTGCACATCGATAAGTATCGCTAAAATTTGAAAAACTGAAAATTTATGATGGGAGAATAAATTGGTATCATTCTTCTGGAAAATTCTTTGACAGCTTCTATGAATGATAAACATACCTTGTGTTCTAGCAACTCTCCTCTCAGGTAAGTACATGAGAATCATAAATGTATATTTCCAGCAAAAAACATGTATAGCCAAAAAACTGGAACAAACCTGATGTCCATCAATAGTACAATGGATAAATAAATAGCGTTACAGTCACACAATAGAATTCCATTCACCATTGAAAATGGGCCAGGCAAGATGGCTCATGCCTGTAATTCCAGCACTTTGGGAGGCCGAGGTGGGAGGATTGCTTGAGCCCAGGAGTTGGAGACCAACCTGGACAGCATAATGAGAAGCCATCACTACCAAAAAAAAAAAAAAAAAAAAAAAAGCTGGGCGTGGTGACACATGCCTATGGTCCAGGTACTCAGGAGGCTGAGGTGGGACGATCACTTGAGCCCAGGAGTTTGGGAGCAGTCTGGGCAACATGACAAAACTGCAACCTGGTCTCTACCCAAAAAAATACATAAATTAGCTAGTCTCAGCTATTGAGGCAGCTGAGGTGGGAGGATTGCTTGAGCCTTGGAGGTTGCAGTGAGCTGCCATCACCGCTGTACTCCAACTTGGGCAGCAGAGTGAGACTTTGTCTCAAAAAAAAATTAATAATAGGCCGGGTGCGGTGGTTCAAGCCTGTAATCCCAGCATTTTGGGAGGCCAAGGCGGGTGGATCACCCGAGGTCAGGAGTTCGAGACCAGCCTGACCAACAAGGTGAAACCCTGTCTCTACTAGAAATATAAAAATTAACCAGGGATGGTGGCGGGTGCCTGTAATCCCAGCTACTTGGGAGGCTGAGACAGGAGAATCGCTTGAACCCAGGAGGCAGAGGTTGCAGTAAGCCGAGATTGTGCCACTGCACTCCAGCCTGGGTGACAAGAGCAAGACTCTATCTCAAAAAAAAAAAAAAAGCCTAGTCATGAAGAAAACTCCAGGCCCAGATGGCTTCACCTGTAATTTCTCCCTAATACTTAAGAAAGAGATAGACTTACACAGTAAACTCAAGAATAGAAAGAGAAGAAGCACCTCCCAACTCATTTTACGAGGCTGCTATAATCTTGATATTGAAATCATAATAAGGATATTACACAGAAAAGAAATGGCCAGGCGAGGTGGCTCGCCCCTGTAATCCCAACGCTCTGGGGGGGCCGATGCATATGGATTACTTGAGCCCAGGAGTTCAAGACCAGCCTGGGCAAAATGATAAAACCCTGTCGCTACAAAAAATACAAACATCAGCCAGATGCAGTAGCTTGCCCCTACAATCCTAGTTACTTGGGAGGCTGAGGTGGGAGGATCACTTGAGCCCAGGAGATGGAGGCCACAGTGAGCTGACATCCTGCCATTGCACTCCAGCCTGGGTAAGAGTGAGATGCTGTCTCAAAAAAAAAAAAAAGAAAAAGAAAACAAATAAAGATGTGTCTATCACTACTATTTAACATCATACTAGAAGTTCTAGTCAATGTAATAAAGCAAGAAAATTATATAACATAGGATTAAAAAAGAAATAATCATTATTCACAGATAACACAACTGTGTAATAGAAAAAATATATAATATAAATATGTATTATGTATATAGGTCAAATTAGTTAACAGTATTATTTTTTCTAACACAATTCTGTTAAGTCTCATAAATAGTATTGTTTAAACAATTGTTTATTCTTCTATATTCTTACTGATTTGTATCTACTCAGTTTATCCGTTATTAAGAGAAAAGTGTTAAACTCTCCTGCTACACTTGTAAACGTGTCTATATCTCCTTGCAGTTCTATCAGTTTTTGCTTTATGTATTTTAAAATTTCATTATTAGGGTACATAAATGTTTAGAATTATATGCACTTGTTGAAGTGACTCTTTTATTTTTTTGAGATGGAGTTTCACTGTTGTTACCCAGGCCGGAGTACAATGGCATGATCTTGGCTCACCGCAACCTCCACCTCCCAGGTTCAAGCGATTCTCCTGCCTCAGCCTCCTCAGTATCTGGGATTACAGGCATGCGCCACCACACCCGGCTAATTTTGTATTTTTTGTAGAGATGGGGTTTCTCTATGTTGGTCAGGCTGGTCTCGAACTCCCAACCTCAGGTGATCCACCCGCCTCGGCTTCCCAAAGTGCTGGGATTACAGGTGTGAGCCACCACACCCGGCCTGAAATGACTTTATTATGAAATGCCCTTCTCCATCCTTTGTAGTAATCTTTGCTCTGAAATCTGTTTTGGCTGATGTTAACATTGTCCTTTACATTCATCTGGGCATGGCCTATCCTATATTAACGTAGCCACTCCGGCATTCTTTTGATTAGTGTTAGCATATCCTTGTACCTTCCACCTATTTGTGCCTTTTTTCTTTTTTTCTTGTTTTTTTTGAGATAGGGTCTCACTCCCATCACCCAGGCTACAGTTCCGTGGAATGATCTTGACTCACTGCAACCTCAAATTCCAAGATTCAGCTTCCCGAGTAGCTGTTACTATCAGAACATGCCACCTCTCCCAGCTGAGTTTTTGTATTTTTAGTAGAGATGGGTTTTCACCACGTTGCCCAGGCTAGTCTAGAACTCCTGGACTCAAGCAATCTGCCCTCCTTAGCTTCCCAAACTAATGGGATTTCAGGCACAAGCTACCAGGCCCAGCCTTGTTTCTTTAAAATGGGCTTCTTGTAGATAGCATATAGATGGGTGTTGCTTTTCATCTGCTTTTTAATTAGGCTGTCTAGCTTATGTATATCTATTGTAATTATTGATCTGATTGAGTTTAAATCTACCGCCTAGGTTTCACAGCTGTATAAATTTATTAAGTATCGTTAAACTGTTTATTAAAAATCTACCATCTTGCTGATTTGTTTGGTTTTGTTTTTCGAGAAGGAGTCTCCATCTGTCGCCCAGGATGGAGTGCAGACGCATGATCTTGGCCCACTGCAAACTCTGCCTCCCCGATTCAAGCAATTCTTGTGCCTCAGCCTTCGAGTAGCTGGGATTATAGGTGCCCACCACCATGCCCAGCTAATTTTTTTATTTTTGGTAGAGACAGGGTTTCGCCATATTGACCAGGCTAGTCTTGAACTCCTCAGCTCAAGTGATCCACCTGCCTCAGCCCCACAAAGTGCTGGGATTACAGGTATGAGCCACCGTGCCTGGACTAGATTTATTTTCTAGTAACTATTCTTGAGCTTTTTTCTGGGATGAAGTGAAGTTACTTTGCAATACTTTGGTCCCTTTGAGGCTTATTTTTAAGCTTTGTTAGATGGGACCAGAACAGGCGGGATAATTTGGCCCCATTACTGAGTCAAAACCCCTCTGAGTACTATCGGATGCCCTGTTAATTATAATCTCTTGTCTCTCTTGCTAGCAAGACCATAACCAATTCCTGGCCTTGTGCGAGTCTGGGAATCAGTCCCTCTCCTCCGTTGGGTGGTCTTGACTGGCCTCAGGCGGTCTCCTCACACACATGCACTGATTAGTATTTGGTTGAAGACTCAAGTGGAACCCCCGGCAAATTTTCAGAATTCTCTTTCTCTGTGCAGCACTCTTTTTTTTTTTTTTTTTTTAAGACAGACTTTCACTCTTGTTGCCCAGGCTGGAGTGCAGTGGCACAATCTCACCTCACTGCAACCTCCGCCTCCCAGGTTCAAGTAATTCTCCTGCCTCAGCCTCCCAAGTAGCTGGGATTACAGGAACCTGCCACCATGTCCAGCTAATTTTTTGTATTTTTAATAGAGAAAGGGTTTCACCATGTTGGCCAGGTTGGTCTTGAACTCCTGACCTCAGGCGATCCACCCACCTCGGCCTCCCAAAGTGCTGGGATTACAGGCATGAGCCACCTCGCCCAGCCTATGCAGAAATCTTTTCTAATAGCTTACCCTGTGAACTCCTGGGCCTCTCTTGTCTCCCAGCTTCACCTCCTCAACTCAGGTAGCCCATCAGACTCTGCCTGTGTTACTCCGCCCTGTACTGTGAGTAGAAACTCACTCCAGGTAATAGGCTTGGACAATCGTAGGGGCTTTGTTTCTCTTCTTTCTGGGATCACTGGCTGTGTTGCCTGATGTCCAATATCTGAACCCCATCGTTCTGAATATTTTGTCTGTTTTTTTAGTTGTTTCCACTGGGAGGGCAAATCCATTCCCTGTTACTCCATCTTAGACACAAGCAGAAGCTCAGCTCATTCATTTTGAAGATTCATGTCCTACTATTCTGCGCATTTTTTGTTGTTGAGACAGGGTCTTGCTCTGTTGCCCAGGCTGGAGTACAATGGTGCAATCTCAGCTCACTGCAACCTTGACTTCCTGACCTCCTGGGCTCAAGCAATCTGCCCACCTCAGCCTCCCAAGTATCTGGGACTACAGGCACACGCTCCACTACACCCAACTCATTTTTGTATTTTCTGGTAGAGATGGAGTTTCACCATGCTGCCCAGGCTGGATGTGACTTTTTTTTTTAATTGTCAATTTCCAACTGGGTGCTATAGCTCACTCCTGTAATCTAAGCAATTTGGGAGGCCAAGGTGGAAGGATCACCTGGTGCCAAGAGTTCAAGTCCAGCCTGGACAACACATCGAGATTCTGTCACTATGAAAATAAATAATGATTAAAAACATCAGTTGGGTGTAGTGGTGGCATGTGCCTATAGTCCCAGCTACCAGGGAGGCTGAGGCAGGAGGATCACTTGGATGGCAGCAGTAGACATGGAGAAAAGTGACTCAAGATATAGTTAGACAACAGCGCCTGTAGAACTTGCCAGTGGATCAAATGGGGAGAAGGGTTGTAATGTAGCTGCAAATTATTTGATATGTTTCCGCTCAAGAAATGGAAACTAAAGGCCTGGCATGGTGGCTCACACCTGTAATCCCAGCAATTTGGGAGGCTGAGGCAGGCAGATCACTGAGCTCATGCCTATAGTCCCAACTACTTGGAAGGCTGAGGCAGGAGAGTTACTGAAGCCCAAGAATTTGAGGCTGCAGTGAGCTGTGTTCGCTCTACTGCGCAGCCTGGGAAGGGTGACAAGGTTAGAATATGAGGAACGAAGGGAGGGAGGGAGGGAGGATACTTAGTTCTCCTCTTCTTAAATGTGGGCTGGATTTAGTGAATCATTTCTAATGAATAGAATAGAATAGAATAGAATAGAATAGAATAGAATAGAATAGAATAGAATAGAATAGAATAGAATAGAATAGAATAGGGTAGGTCAGATGCAGCAGCTCATGCCTGTATCCCAGCACTTTGGGAAACCAAGGCAGGAGGATCACTTCAGCTCAGGAGTTCGAGACCAGCCTGGGTAACATAGTGAGACCCTGTCTCTATATAAAATAATAATAACAATAAAGTTAAAATTAAAAAATAGCAAGTCATGGTGGCTCACGCCTGTAATCTCAACACTTTGGGAGGCCAAGGCAGGCTGATCACTTGAGCTCAGGAGTTCGAGACCAGCCTGAGCAACATGGTGAGACCCTATCTCTACTAAAAATACAAACAACAACAACAAAAAACTAGCCAGGAGTGATGGTACACACCTGTACTTATTTTATGTATATGATAAAATAATATAGTAGAAGTAATACTATGTGACTTTGGAGACAAGGTCAGAAAAGACATTGAAGTCCCACATTGCTGTGTTTCTCTGCGGTCACGGTTCTGGGGGGCCAGCTGCCATCCTGTGGAAGTCCTCAAGCAGCTCTGTGGAGACTCCACGTGGCAAGGAATGGCTGCTTCCTGTCAATGATCAGCACTGACTTAGCAGGTGGAAGAACCCCCATGGAAACAGATCCTCCAGCCCAGGCAGGCCATTAAATGACTGCACCACAGTAGACAGCTTGACAAACTTCATGAGAGACCCCAGACCAGCTAAGTCACCCTGGATCCTGACCTAATGCAACAGTTTTTCATGTGAAATAATAAATGTTTATTATTTTGTGGGTTTTTTTTTGTTTTTGTTAGTCTGTTTTGTTTTTGAGACAGAGTCTCACTTTTGCCCAGGCTGGAGGGCAGTGGTACAATCTTGGCTCATTGCAACCTCCACCCTCCAGGTTCAAGCCATTTTCTGGCCTCAGCCTCTCAAGTAGCTAGGACTACAGGCACACACCACCATGCTTGGTTGATTTTTAATTTTTTGTAGAGATGAGTCTCACTATTTTGTCCAGGCTGGTCTCTAATTCCTGGCCTCAAGCAATCCTCCTACCTTGTCCTCCCAAAGTGTTGGGATTCCAGGCATGAACCTCGGCACCTGGCCATAAATGTTTATTATTTTAAGCCACTCAGTTTTGGGGGCACTATGTTACCCCCACATAAATAACTAATACAGGGCTGAGGGCGATCCATCCTGAGTTTCTGTACTCGGTCAACTGGGTAGATGACAGGACCATTTTCTGCAGCAGGGAAGTCTGGGAGAGGGAAAGGGTCAGAAAAGTAATCACAGTGCTGTTTGGGCCATGTTGATTTTGAAGCGCCCTTAAAAAAATTTTGTTTTGAGATGGGAGGTCCCGCTATGTTTCCCAGGCTGGCCTTGAACTCCCAGCCTCCCAAAATGCTGGGATTCCAGGTGTGAGCCCCTGAGCCCGGCTTGAGGTGCCTTTTAGACATCCGAGTGGCGATATCAAGTAGCTGTTAGTTATGAGTCTCCAGGTCACAGAAATGATCAGGAATCCCCAGTATTTAAAGTCACAGACACCCGAAGAGAAAAGATGAGAGATCCTGGATCCACGCCCTGCGGCCTCCAACATTTAGAGGTAGGACAGAGGAGAAGGAACCAGCAAAGCAAACTAACAAAGAGTAGCCATCAAGGCGGGAGGATTCCAGAAGATGCTGGCAGATAAGCCGAGAGAAGAGAGTGTTTCAAGAAGGAAGGAATGATTCGTTAAGGACATGCCAGTAGAGCAAGAAGTTCAGAGAAGCAATTCTTTCCTGGTAATAGTGACTTCAGAGAAACCAGACCTCACAAACAGCACTCCAGGGCCAGGTGCGGTGGCTCACGCCTGGAATCCCAGCATTTTGGGAGGTTGAGGTGGGTGGATCACCTGAGGTCTGGCGTTCGAGACCAGCCTGGTCAACATGGTGAAACCCTGTCTCTACTAAAAATACAAAAATTAGCCGGGTGTGGTGGCACATGCCTGTAATCCCAGCCACTCAGGAGGCCGAGGCAGAAGAACTGCTTGAGCCCAGGATACGGAGGTTGCGGTGAGCCAAGACTGCGCCATTGCACTCCAGCCTGGGTGACAGAGTGAGACTCTGCCTCAAAAAAATTAAAATCAGTTACCACTCCTTGAGTGCCTACCAAATTACCAAATGCCTGCCATTTTAATAGATTTTCTTATTGATCGTCACAGGAACTCCATGAAGTGAATTTTATTGCCCCTTTCACAGATGAGGGGACTGAGGGACAGAGAGATTAAGTCGCTTGCTCAAGATCATACTGTTTGTGGGATGGCAGAAGCTGGGTTGAAACTAAGGCAGGTGAGGCACCAAAAGCTGTGACTGTGACCACAGAGGGCAGCTGGAATTTAAGGGGCCTGCCTGCTTTGCTGCATCTCAACATCCACAGATTTCCTAAGTTGTGCCAGGCTCTGGGGCACCTAAGTGAATGTGGGCCCAACAGATGGGTGTTTACCAGAGACTGAGCAAAGAAAAGAGGGGTAGGGCAGACTGAGGTCCCGATAGAGGCCAGGAGATCCTGTCTGTGTGTGTGTGTGACAAAGTCTTGCTGCCACCCAGGCTGGAGTGCAGTGGTGCAATCTTGGTTCATTGCAACCTCCGCCTCCTGGGTTCAAGCAATTCTCGTGTTTCAGCCTCCAGAGTAGCTGGAACTACAGGTGAGTGCCACCACAGTACGATCTCGGCTCACTGCAGCCTCCGCCTCCTGGGTTTAAGTGATTCTCCTGCCTCAGCCTCCCAAGTAGCTGGGATTACAGGCATCTGCCACCACATCAGGCGAATTTTTGTATTTTTAGTAGAGATGGGGTTTCGCCATGCTGCCCAGGTTGGACTCAAACTCCTGGCCTCAGGAGATCCGCCTGCCTCAGCTTCCCAAAATGCTGGGATTACAGGCATGGGCCACTATGCCCGGCCATGTGTCTTTTGACTTTAAAGGAGCAGCTTGCAAATCATATTCAGAGCAGTATGCATATGAGATGTAAATTGCATCAGAAATGAGCATCTGTTATTTTTAAGTCAATAGCTCAGGCACTTTTGGGCGAGCCCTCCCCTGCTTTCTCCCAGGGTTGCCTGGGGTCAGGATCCCTTGCAAGACCTATTAACTAAACTGGACATGTATCGTGTGCCTCTGCCAATGCAAACCCAGCTCTAGATAGGAAGAGGAGTGCTGCTGACCATGTCAAGGTAGGTCCTTTGTTCTCACATTTATCTAAGGAATACTTGTAAAGCAACTGCTGAGCGTAAGGTGCTGAGGCAGATGCAGTAGACAAGCAGGAAGGTCATTATTTCTAACTTCTAGGAACACACCCTCCACCTGGGGAAATAAATGGATACGGTAAAGACTCCCGTATTGTCTAGAGTCTAGAGCAGGCTTTCTCACCCTCAGTGCTATTGATATTTGGAGCTGGGTAATTCTTTGTTGAAGGGGGTTTTCTGGAGAATTGTAAGATACTTAGCAGCACACCCATTAGACACCATTTGCAACTCCTGAGTCCTAACAACCAAAAATGTTCCCAGACATTGCCAAATATGGGGAGGGAAAGCAAAATCCCCCCAGGGAAGAACCGCTGCTTAAGACCCTTAGGCTGTGAGTCTTTCAGGTGAGTCAAGAGACTCAGCGGGGGAGGGCTTGCCTTCAGGGATGCATGTTCTTCCTTATTTGTGCATTTAACTACTATGAAAGGTGCTCTTCTCAAAATTATCATCAAATTCTTTTCCTCCAAGCATGGCCTTCCCTTGAGGCCTGGAGTCTCCTGCCCCCGCCCCAGCATGTGCTATAATTCAGTCCAGCCCCCGGATATTCTTGAGGACCAATCAACTTGAGGCCCAATCAACGTCGCCCCCAGACCGAATGGCCCCAGCCTGCAGAGCCCATCAGGTCTGCAGACTGCTCTTGAGCGTCGCTCTGCCTCCTCTTTCCCTGTCTTCCAGCTGGCCCTGTGGGACTGCCGATTATATTCCTATCTCCGCTGACCCCCATTCCCTTTGATTGGCAGCTTCCAGGAGTTAAGGAACTCAGTTTTGCAGATCAGTGTTTTTCTAACCGTGCCTTGCCAAGCACTGGGGATCCCCAGGGCCCTGTCAGAAGCCCCTGTGGGATGTAGATGGGGAGGAGGGGGAGGAGGAGCTTCCAGGAGGCTGCCCCCGCCCACAGTGCCCCCACGGCAGCTTGGCTGTTCTTGGTTTTGTTTCTCTCCACTTCTGCATGATATCCTTTGGACAAAAAGTCCCGAGTGTACAAAAAGTCCCAAAAGGCGTTCGCAAACCGCTGACCTAGATGGAAGGAATTGTGAGGAGCAGAGGGCCCCCTCGTATAAAATGCCTGCGCTCCGGTGCAGGGTTTGGTGCGACGGCTGTTTGGGGGCCCTTTAAGCTTCCCAACTCCTTGTCACTGGTGGGTGGTGGGGTGCGGCAGGAGGTCATCCCTTGGCATCTCAGCCCACTGCTCCATGGATGTGCGCAGAGAATGAACAGCAGAGGTGTGGGTAACACCCCCCAGGGGCACTGAGGAAGGAGAACTGTGCAGACCCCAGGCACAGTTAGTGCCTGAAGCATAACTCACTGCTTACTATATCTAGCTTATATATATATAATCATATTTAGTCCCATATAATCTTTTTTTTTTTTTTTTTTTTTTTTTTTTTTTGGGAGACGGAGTTTCACTCATGTTACCCAGGCTGGAGTGCAATGGCGCGATCTCAGCTCACCGCAACCTCCGCCTCCTGGGTTCAGGCAGTTCTCCTGCCTCAGCCTCCTGAGTAGCTGGGATTACAGGCACGCACCACCATGCCCAGCTAATTTTTTGTATTTTTAGTAGAGACGGGGTTTCACCATGTTAACCAGGATGGTCTCGATCTCTTGACCTCGTGATCCACCCGCCTCGGCCTCCCAAAGTGCTGGGATTACAGGCTTGAGCCACCGCGCCCGGCCCCCGTATAATCTTTCTATATAATCATATGGGCATTGTAGTCGGAGCTGTACTGACACATTTAGTGCTGATTTATATAATCCTTCCATATAACCATATAGTAGTTTGTAGTAGGAGGAATGCCTACAGCAGTCACAGAACAGAAGCAGTCCATGGGAAAACAGCCAGACCAGGACAAAAACCAAAGACCCAGGCGGTGGCATCCCTGCCTGAAAGGGCATACACTGTACGGCAGGCTGGGAGCAGGAGCCTCTCCTCCTGATAAAGGAGTTGTAGTACCTTGCATCCAGCTCCTGTGGAAAGTAGGCCTCAGGCCTGAGATCCTGGAAATAACCAAGGGAGAAGAACCCCTCTGGTGTCACCAGTCACCGCAGCTGTGCACCCTGTCAGTCTTTTCTCCCTTCTGTGCTAGCTCAAATCATCCTCCCATAAATATCTTAAGAGAAGAGCAGTCTGTCAGCTCCCACTGCATTGGCTTACAGTATCCTTCTATTAGAAATCCTTTGAAGTCTCCAGCCCCCAGGTAAGAAGTGTTGTGCACGACACCTGTTACACACAGCCCACCTCCTTGCCTCGGTGACCTGATGGGAGTGGACCCCTTTTCTGTACACAACCCTCTACTACTGTGCAGGGCTCATCCCCCTATTGTTCATGGCCCACCTCTCTGCCCAGGTGACATAATGGGGTGGCCCCCTCACTTGTGACTCACCTGATTATGTATGCCCTATTACTAAGCCTATAGATGATGACCTCACCCATGACCCTGCCCCCTGCTTGTACCTAATAAATACAGATGCTTCTGGGCATTTGGGGCTCTTGCTGATCTCCGCTCATAGGTTGCATGGCCGCCCGAGTCCAGATGCTCTTCACCAGTTCTTCAGTGTCCTGTCTCTTTACTTCTCGGATCCTGTACCTCAGCACAGCATAAGGGACACCCCATGACCCTGTGGGGTCCTACAGCCCTACACAGAGGCAGCCTGGCCTCCGGGCTTCTGCATCAGACCAGAAGGCACAAACCCCAGGACGTGAAGATCCCTAACACTGCCTGCCCTCTGGCCCCCAGATAGCAGAACAGAGAGTAGTGGCTGTGGAAGGAACTAAGGCTAGACCCAGGAAGAACTTCCCAACTCAGCACCTGGGGGAGGAGACGCTGGGAGCAAAGGTGGAGCTGTGTGGGGTAGGAGGAGGCCCGTTTGCAGACCGAGCGATCATCACATATACTCTCCCACTCACACTCCCCTCTGCCCCTGCCCCAACCAGGGCTGACTCCAGAAATCCTACACAGATAAACCTCCAGGTGCTGAAACTCAGCAAGGGGTGAGGAGAGTGGGACCTGGGGCCATGCCCCCTCCGTTGCTGTAGGAGGAGGGGCCCTTTCTGGCCAGGCTCAGTGGCTCACACCTGTAATCCCAGCACTTTGGGAGGCCGAGGTGGGCGGATCACTTGAGGTCAGAAGTTCTAGGCCAGCCTGGACAACATGATGAAACCCCATCTCTACAAAAAAAAAAGAAAAAATTAGCAAGCTTGGTGGCATGCCTGTAATCCCAGCTACTCAGGAGGCTGAGGCACAAGAATCTCTTGAACTGGGGAGGCAGAGGTTCCAGTGAGCTGAGATCGTGTCATTGCACTCCAGCCTGGGTGACAGAGTAAGACTCCATCTCAAAAAAAAAAAAAAAAAAAGAGGCCGGGCGCGGTGGCTCAAGCCTGTAATCCCAGCACTTTGGGAGGCCAAGGCGGGTGGATCATGAGGTCAAGAGATCGAGACCATCCTGGTCAACACGGTGAAACCCCGTCTCTACTAAAAATACAAAAAATTAGCTGGGCATGGTGGCGCGTGCCTGTAATCCCAGCTACTCAGGAGGCTGAGGCAGGAGAATTGCCAGAACCCAGGAGGCGGAGGTTGCGGTGAGCCGAGATCGCGCCATTGCACTCCAGCCTGGGTAACATGAGTGAAACTCTGTCTCATGAGAAGAAAGAAAAAAGAAACAGAAGAATCCCCTTCTGTCTGAGCCCCACCAGACGGCAGCAGAATTGTGTGGGGAGATTGTTCCCAAGGGACCTGGGGATGGAGCGGGCTCTCCCTTCTCCCTCCAACCTCCAGGCCCCACTAAACCCTCTGGACACAAGCACAATCAGGCATTTCATGCCTGGCAAGGGTCAGAATGAAAGGCCTGTGTCTGTCTGCTCCCCCCTCCTCCCCTTCTCATTCTTGAGATAATTCCATCTGCCCTTGGGCCAGAGCCTCATCTTTCTCCCTCCTTTCCCCCTCCTGAATGCTGAGTTATTTACAAGTATCTGAGAACAGAAGGGATTTCTTCAGTGCTCTCTAGTGCCTGCCACGGACTCAGGTCTCTAACACGCTGTAGGGCGGCACGGGTGAAGATGCTTGCGATCCTCCCCGTCACCCACAGGAACCCAAACAGCTCGACACAGGCGGTGGCTCACGCCTGTAGCCCAGCACTTTGGGAGGCCGAGGTGGGCGGCTCACCTGAGGTCAGGAGTTCAAGACCAGCCTGGCCAACACAGTGAAACCCCATCTCTACAAAAGTACAAAAGTTAGCCAGGCATGGAGGTGGGTGCCTGTAATCCCAGCTACTTGGGAAGCTGTGGCAGGAGAATCACTTGAACCCGGGAGATGGAGGTTGCAGTGAGCCGAGATTGCGCCACTGCACTCCAGCCCAGGCGACAGAGGGATACTCTACCTCAAAAAACAAAACAAAACAAAAAAAAGGCTCAATGGCTCCCCAAGGTCGCACCGCAGCAGCCCATTTTCTCTTTCCCACTCTGTTCTCCTACATGGTTTGTCCTGGGTACAGGGTGAACCAGGAAGAGGATGAGTTACTGCCACTTCCCCTGGAGTCAAAGGGCTTCTTCCTCCTGGAAAATCCCTGGGCACGGAAGTGACTAAGACCTAGTGGGGCCGCTGAACCGAAAAAGTAAGTTCAAGTTCAGGGCCCCTCCTTCCGATAGCCTAGCCGTGTGGCCCAAGGAAGGAAGTCATCCATACAGCTGGGGGAGCTGATCTCCAACACGTTCTCCCCAAGCCCACCTCCTGCCACCCCACCCCAACACTGAAGCCCAGACAAGCATCCAGGAACTGGCGTCACCATCCCCAGTCCCGCAGACGCCCGTCCCACCGCCACCACCCATGAGCAACCATTCCGGGGCCTGACATTCTGTCGGCTTCACACCACCTCCCGGAGCCCCAGCCAGAAGCGCTTCCTGGATAAAATATTAAACATGCAAATCTGAGACAGAGCCTTAACGAGCGACAGACTGCACGACCACAGCCTGGCAAACGAGACGCACGACGTCCGGGGGTGGGGGGGTGAGAGGTATATATAGATATAGACTTTGGATCTATCTGCGCAACGTGTGTGTAAGGCAGAGAACAGCAGGGATGGAAAAGTACTGGAGCAGCCTCCAGCTGGGGTGGCCTGAGGTGGCCGGGAGGGAGGGTCGGGAGGAGCCCCAGAGCCAGGCTCAGAGTAGGGGATGACAAAAGCCCTTTGTACTTGGATTCTATGAAGAGGGGGCCAGAGACACTGGGCAAGGAATGGGCATTGGTTTTGGAGAAGGAAGTTGGTTAGAGGCAAGGCCTCTGGGTGGAAGAAAAGAAGGGGAGAGACAGAGGAGAGCCACAGACCTGTCGGTGAGGGTGTCCGCAGGGAGGACACCCCACTCACATGGGGCACAGGGGCATGGGTTTCTCGTCACCACACTGGCCCAGGTGTCACGGAGCTCACGTGCAATTGAGTAAGGCTCCTGCCTTGACTCAGGTCGGCATGAAGTTGATGATGGCGCTTCTCAAACTTTACCACGTGCTGGGATCCTCTAGGATCTTGCTGACAAATGCAGATTCTGATTCGGGAGTGTGCACTGCTGGCAAGTGCCAGGCGATGCCAGTGCTGCTGGCCCCCGGTCCCCATCCAAGTGGCAAGGACCTACAAGGAGCTGGAGCAACATGGAGCTCCCTTTGGCTCAGGTGAACACGGGACCCACAAGAGTCCAGAGTGGGCTCAGAGGCCGAGCCTGCAGGCACCCGGCCTAAGGAGAGGTCCATGGTGCTGACCAACATGGTGTCTGTCCACAGTGTCCAGCCTGTCATGGAATTAGAACTGTAGGACACCTAACTTGGCCCAAACCAACACAGAACCCAGCCCGGCATGTCAGGAAGCCTGTAGCAGCTCACACTGAGACAGGGGTCACAGGGCCTGTAGTGACATGGAGCCCAGGGAGCGGGGACTGATTGATAGGGTGCCCATGTTGCTTCAGGGAACCATAGGGATTAGACTGAAGTGGTGCCTGCTTTGGTCCAGAGTGACATGGAACCCACAGTGGCCACAGGGGTCTGGACTAACTTTGGAACTCAGAAAGGACTGACGGAGGTGACGACCACATTGGGTCAGGGTGACACAGCTCATCAGGACTTGGACCAACCAGGCACCCAAAACAGAGCCCCAGGCCTGACAGGGGGCTCTCTGTGGAAGCCCCAGGTTGCAGAAGACAGGAAGGGAGGGGCCGGAGGAGGCTGGGAGAGGGAGGAGCAGGCGCCTGGGAGCAAGGCTGCTCTGCGGCTGCTGTGAGCCTGCCTGCCTGCCGTGGGCTGAGTGCTACTTGGCTGGGCCCCAGAGAGGAGGTGCTGCTGCTGCAAGGCTCAGATGGAGGAGGAAGTGGGAAGCTGGAGGCAGGGTGGGCACAAGGCTGGGGTGGGGAGACCACGTCCTCCCCCAAAGAGGCTTGGCATGGGGGCAGGCCCACTTCCCCATCCGGATCCTGGTATTCACACTCCCTGCTCCCATTATACATGGGCGGTGCGCTGGGTTATGAGGCTGGGGCTTATGGACCTCAGATCAAGGAGCATTCAGCGCTAGGGGAGCAGGCAAACCAATGTCTCCCTGGCTGGAGCACTCAGGGCCCGGAGGAGGAAGGATTCTCCCTCTTGGCACCGGAGGTCCTTTTGATACAGCCCGGTCCCTGGGCAGAGCGCCCTGGCCCTATTGTGTCCTTGCCCAGGGGAATGCAGAAAACAATGCAGGCTGCCCCTTCCCACATCCCTGGCAGGATCTAGAAATCGGCATCTACACCTTCATCTTAACTAAACCCAGCTCTCCCTCCACGTCTGGTCAGATGCCTCTCAGTCCCTGTCCCTCCCAAGGGGAGAAGCCCCTCAGAGCTACCTGCAGTTTCTCTTTACGCCAAGGTAAATGCAGAGGAGGAGGGATGGAGGGAGGGGTGTTACTATGAATTCCTTTTTTTTTTTTTTTTTTTGAGACAAAGTCCTGCTCTGTCACCCAGACAAAGTGCACAGCACAATCATAGCTCACTGTGGCCCTTCCCCTTCAGCCTCCTGAGTAGCTGAGCTGGGACTACAAGCACAAGACACCACACCTAGCTTATTTTTTTTTTAATTTCTTGTGGAGACAGAGTCTCCCTATGTTTCCCTGGCTGGTTTCAAACTCCTGGCCTCAAGCAATCCTCCCACCCTGGCCTCAATCTGCCTCCCAAAGTGCTGGAATTACAGGCATGAGCCACTGCACCTGGCCAATTTTTTTTTTTTTTTTTTTGAGACGCTGTCTCGCTCTTGTTACCCAGGCTGGAGTGCAATGGCGCGATCTCGGCTCACCGCAACCTCCGCCTCCTGGGTTCAGGCAATTCTCCTGCCTCAGCCTCCCGAGTAGCTGGGACTACAGGCACGCACCATCATGCCCGGCTAATTTTTGTATTTTTAGTAGAGACGAGGTTTCACCGTGTTGACCAGGATGGTCTCGATCTCTTGACCTCGTGATCCACCCGCCTCGGCCTCCCAAAGTGCTGGGATTATAGGCGTGAGCCACCGCGCCCGGCCCAATTTTTTTTTTTTAAGAGACATGGTCTCCCTCTGTTGCCAGGCTGTGATTATTCAAAGGTGCCATCATTGTACACTTCACTGTCGAACTCCTGGGCTCAAGTGATCCTCCTGCCTCAGCCTCCTGAGTACTTGGGATTACAGGTGTGTGCCACCTTACCCAGCTTTTTTTTTTCCTTTTCTTTAGATTGCTATGAAATATTGCTACAGCAGGTCTTGTGGTACCAGGCAGGAGAGAGGCCAGCCTTTTTTCCAGGGAAGAAGAGACACTTTTCATGACCAAAGTCCCAGACACCTGTTTCCATGCAGCAGCTGGTCCCCCACCCAGCTAGCCCCAGGCCAGGACACCAACACCTCCCCCTCTCTATCAGCCTGCCCACCCCAGATGCCTGGTCCCTGTGTGATAAGATTCTCCCCCACTTTCTCTTCTTTGGCCCCTCCCACCAGGGCAGGTGTTGGGAAGGAGCTAAGAGGCTCGCAGCTGCAAGGGCACCTTTCCCAGCCCTCCCCCACTCCTGCCATTGCTCCCCAGCAAGCCTGGCACCGCTGAAGAATCAATCCCTAACTGCACTCCTGCCTACACACCTCCAAGCTGACCTAGTTTCTGTTTCAAGGCAGGGGGGACACATGTTACCCACTCCTAGACACAGAGCTGTGCAGAGCCAAGAGATGCACACGCAACGCACGTGGGACAGACGAATGCAGATCGCACACTTGAGGCCGGTGCACACACACGCATATCCAGAGACTCCTTCCTGACTCAGCGACAAACCCAAGGACCCCCCACAGACACACACACAGAGCTCCCTCTTCACAGGGCCACACAGACACACACGGACAGATACACAGGCCCTCATAAGCCAACATGATTCCCACAGGGGTTCCTATACTCTATCCAGCTCCTGCTCCCCTGTCCCCACCCTCTGGGCCACAAAAACAGCAAAGGGACCTGATGCCACATCGCCACGGCCATGGGATCAAGGATGGCGGCAATCCTGGGACTGGATCCCCAGTCTCCCCTCTTCCCTCCAGAGGCTCCTGCCTGAAGGAACTGTGGTGCTTATTTCCCCACAACAGGACTCTCTGTGGGAGGGACCAGGGATGGACATTTCACTTCCCTACTGACCTTCTGGTTTTGTTTTTTTTCTTTTCTTGAGACTGTCACCCATGCTGGAATGCTGTGGTGCGATCTCGGCTCACTGCAACCCCCGCCTCCTGGGTTCAATCAGTTCTGCCTCAGCCTCCTGAGTAGCTGGGACTACAGGCGTGCACCACCATGCCAGGCTAACTTTTGTATTTTCAGTAGAAACAGGGTTTCACCATGTTGGCCAGAATGGTCTCGATCTCTTGACCTCGTGATCTGCCCACCTCAGCCTCCCAAAGTGCTGGGATTACAGGCGTGAGCCACCACGCCCACGCCTCGCTTGTTTTTGTAACAACAAATTGAAGGTCTTGTGTTCACCATCTGCAGGGCCTTGAGCATCCTACTCAATCTCTCTCAGCTGTTCCTCTATTAAAACAAATACTGGCCAGGTGCGGTGGCTCACGCCTGTAATCCCAGCACTTCGGGAGGCAGAGGCAAGCGGATCACCTGAAGTCAGGAGTAAGAGACCAGCCTGGCCAATGTGGTGAAACCCTGTCTCTACTAAAAATACAAAAATTAGTTGGGTGTGGTGGTGCACGCCTGTAATCCCAGCTACTCGGGAGGCTGAGGCATGAGAATCACTTGAACCCAGAGGCGGAGGTTGCAGTGAGCCAAGATCACGCCACTGCACTCCAGCCTGGCAGACAAGAGTAAGACTGAGGCAAAAAAAAAAAAAAAAAAAAAACACCGAATACCTCCTTAATTTCCCAGGTAGGGGATGTGGAGGGGAGTGTAAATGGTCAAGCTATTCACTCTGCGAGTCTGAGCGGTGACTCCTCCGTAGCCTCTGCCTCCAGCAGCTCATCCAGTTCCGCAGGAAGTTTCTCAGCCCAGGGGAAAACAGGCGGAGGCCCAGCAGAGACAGGCGAGGGCCCAGGGAAGGGTGAAATGAAAGCACCGGGAGAAAAAGACTCCTCGCCCTGCTTTTCCAGGGGGTTCTCCCTGCCTACACTCCCTTACGTTTCCAAGCCTCTGGCTTTCGCCTCCCAGAATGTCTCTCCACCTGAGGTCCTGCTGTCATGCCGGGCAGCCTGGGGTCCTTGCAAAATCCAAAAGGCAGGCGGCCTCCCCTCCCTAGGCCTCTGCTTCCCTCCTTCCGCAGCTGCTCCTTGCCCTCCCCCCACCTCCACACCCTCCAGGCTTCTCAATTTTCTATTGAATTATTGGCCCCACCCACTGGCCCCCACCCCTGGCTTCAGCTTACGTCCCTGACCAACCCGGACCCCAGCATCCGTCCCCAGCGGCATTCATTACCTCATTCTTGTGGTCCTTGAACTCCTTGGCCTGAAGTGGCCTGAAATGGGAAGAGCTCCCCACCCTGTGCCCACTCGCCTGCCAGCTGTATTCCTAGACCTGGGCAGCTGAGTCCCAATGGGAGAAGCCCCCAGCCCAGGAAGGGCCTCCGACAGTTCCCAGGTTCCAGAGGGACTGCACACTCTTCCCAGCTCCTCAGCCTTCTACCCCACCACAGACTCCCCAAGTGAAGCAAAGTCTCCCGCTTCTCAGAGAACATGGAAACTGTCTAGAAGGTTCTCCTACCTCCTCACTCCCGCAGCTGCCACCTTGTCTGTCTCCAGGCTCATTTCTTTTTTTTTTTTTTTTTTGAGAGAGAATTTCGCTCTTGCCTCCGAGGCTGGGTTGGAGTGCATTGGCATAATCTCCGCTCACTGCAACCTCCGACTCACAGGTTCAAGTGATTTTCCTGTCAGCCTCCTGAGTAGCTGAGATTACAGGTGTGCGCCACCACACCCAGCTAATTTTGTATTTTTAGTAAAGATGGGGTTTTACCATGTTGGTCAGGCTGGTCTCGAACTCCCAACCTCAGGTGATCCACCCACCTCAGCCTCTGAAAGTGCTGAGATTCCGGGCGTGAGCCACTGCCCCAGGAAGGCTTTTTTTTTTTTTTTTTTTTGGGCTGTGACAGATTGGAACTTATTTTTTTTTGAGATGGAGTCTTGTTCTGTCACCCAGGCTGGAGTGCAGTGGCACTATCTCAGCTCACCAAAATCTCCGCCTCCCAGGTTCAAGCAGTTCTCCTGCTTCAGCCTCCTAAGGGGATTACAGGCACCCACCACCATGCCCAGCTAATTTTGTATTTTTAGTAGAGACGGGGTTTCACCATGTTAGCCAGGCTGGTCTCGGACTCTTGGCAAGTGACCCGCCCACCTCGGCCTCCCAAAGTGCGGGATTACAGGTGTGTGCCACCGCACCTGGCCCTATCCCATCTCTGTGTGACATTCCACCCTGTTTCCCAACTTCCTCCATTCTTGATGCTCTCCTCCTTTAGTTCTTTGATGAGTTAGGATAAGTTGTATTCGTTAGGCCAATATTTTATTTTATTTTATTTTATTGTGTTTTACTTTTCCATTGTATTCGTTGGGCTATTTTTTCATTAGGTGAATTCTCTGTATTAGTTGGGCTGTGCTAAACTGTATGAGCTTAGCTAAGTCATCCTGGCGAGGCTAAACTCCTAGAACAAAGAGGTCCAATAAAAGACGAAGGCTTCAAGAATGTCAAGTCTGTTTCTTTCCTGTGTTGCTGGTGAACACACCAGCTCAGCAGGGACCGGCTTCCTCCATGTGCTGCTGTGCTGCCCCCTAGGGCCCTGCCGGTACTTAGGACCGAAGCTGAGTGACCACCATGCCGGGTTCCAGCCAGCAGGAAGGGCAAGGGAGTGTGGGATGGGCAGGCCCAGGGTCTTAAAGCCCAGGCTGGGAGAGTGGGAGAGGCACACACCCCTTCCCCTTCAGAGCCCAGTGGTGGGAAAGAAATACCGGACTGCAGGCCGGGCGCGGTGGCTCAAGCCTGTAATCCCAGCACTTTGGGAGGCCGAGGCGGGTGGATCACAAGGTCAAGAGATTGAGACCATCCTGGTCAACATGGTGAAACCCCGTCTCTACTAAAAATACAAAAAATTAGCTGGGCATGGTGGCGTGTGCCTGTAATCCCAGCTACTCAGGAGGCTGAGGCAGGAGAATTGCCTGAACCTGGGAGGCGGAGGTTGCGGTGAGCCGAGATCGCGCCATTGCACTCCGCACTCCAGCCTGGGTAACAACAGCGAAACTCCATCTCAAAAAAAAAAAAAAAAAAAAAGAAATACCGGACTGCAAAGGGGCTGGGGAAAGGGACTACCCAGGCAGCACACAGGGCGCAGATTTGGGTGGACAACAGCAGTGGTCACCAGAGCCCGCAGAGCTTCCCCTTCTCTCCCCCACCCCCACTTCTCTTCCCACTCTCTCCCCACTCTGTCCCTCCCTCTCCCAGCTCTCTCCCTCTCTCCCTCCTCTCCCACTCTTTCCCCTCTCTCCCTCTTCTCTCCCACCTCTCTTCCCCCACTCCCCCCTCTCTCCCTCCCTCTCCTGGTCTCTTCCTCCTCTCTCCCCCGTCTCTCCCTGGCCATTCCTCCCCAGCCCCCGCCTTTTTTTTTAGACACAGTCTCCCTCTTTTGCCCACCACAGGCTGGAGTGCAGTGGCACGATCATGGCTCACTGCTGCCTCGACCTCCTGGGCTCAAGTGATCCTCCCACCTCAGCCTCCCCAAGAGCTGGGAATACAGGCAGGAACCACCACGCCTGGCTAATTTTTTTTTTTTTTTTTTTTTTTTTTTTTTAGTAGAGACAAAATCTGACTATGTTGACCAGGCTGGCCTGTAACTCCTGGGCTCACATGATCCACCCCCCTTGGCCTCCCAAAGTGCTGGGATTACAGGCCTGAGCTGCTGTGGCACCTGGCTCCCCTTCATGAATGTCCCCCAGGGCTCTGTTCTTAGCCCTCTTCTAACCCCACATGCATGCCCTGGCCATTCCGGTCCACTCCTGTCTGATGCCCTAAAGCCCCCCTCCCTCCAGCCCAGGACTCTCTCAGCAGCAAACCCACACAAGCACCAGGGCCAAATCTGGGACTCAAGCCACACTCCTCCTCTGCCTCACCCCACACTCAATCTGTCATCGAGTCTACCTTGTAAAGCACCCCCCACCACCGAGGCTGTCCTCTCCTTCTCCCTGCTGACCCCAAATGGATTCTCACAGCCTCCCCTGGCCTGCCACCTCTGCCCTCCCCCAGCACCCACACCAGCCTCCCAGGAATCATGAACTGTAGTATTCACCCAGCCCGGTCCTGGGCCCTCTTCTCTTCTCCTTTTCTAGTCTTTCTCTGGGCTACCACATCCAGCCTCCCAACTTCATCCCCACAGACACCCAGGCGACTCACACGGGCTCATCTCTGGCCCTCGCCTCTTCTCTGCGCACCAGACCCAAATATCCACTTGCCATTTTCACCTGGACACCTCAAAGTCACCGTGGACTCTATATGTCCAAATTTGAGCCCAGGATGTCCCCCCCATTTCCTGTCTCTATCACTGTCAACCCCGGTTTTTAAAATATTCTTTTTTGCCGGGTGCGGTGGCTCACGCCTGTAATCCCAGCACTTTGGGAGGCCAAGGCGGGCGGATCACGACGTCAAGAGATCAAGACCATCCTGACTAACATAGCGAAACATCGTCTCTACTAAAATACAAAAATTAGCTGGCATGGTGGCATGCACCTGTAGTCCCAGCTACCTGGGAGGCTGAGGCAAGAGAGGTGGAGGTTGCAGTGAGCCGAGATCACGCCCTGGCACTCCAGCCTGGAGCCTGGCAACAGAGCAAGACTCTGTCTCAATAAATAAATAAATAAATGTCTTTTTTTTTTTTTTGAGACAGAGTCTTGCCCTGTTGTCCAGGCTGGTATGCAATGGCGAAATCTCGGCTCACTGCAACCTCTGCCTCACGGGTTCAAGCGATTCTCCTGCCTCACCCTCCCAAGCAGCTGGGATTAGAGGTGCACGCCACCACGCCCAGCTAAAACCCTGGTACTTAAAGCCAGATCCCTGAGAGTCACTCTTGTCATCTCTCTCACTCATCCCCTAGATTTCATCCTCACTACATTTGGTCAGTTGTACCTGTGGCCCCCATGCCAGCTCCCATCCTCCTGGCCCAGGCCACCGTCACCTCTTGCCCAGACTCTGACAGTGGCCTCCTAGTTGGTCTCCTCACATCTGCTTTTGCCCACAGGTGGACAGGAGATCCACACTGATGCCAGGGTGATCCTCTCCAAACACAAACCTGATTGTCATAGCTCTGCTTCCCAGTGCTCTCAGAACACGCTAACATCCTACGTGGCCTCGAGGCCCATCAAGATCTTGGCCAGGTGCAGTGGCTTAGCCTCTAATCCCAGCACTTTGAGAGGCCACAGTGGGTGGATCACGTAAGGTCAGGGGTTCAAGACCAGCCTTGCCAACATGGCGAAACCTTGTCTCTACTAAAAATGTTAAAAAGTCAGGGCCGGGCACGGTGGCTCACGCCTATAATCCCAGCACTTTCGGAGGCCCAGGCAGGTGGATCACGAGGTCTAGAGATCGAGACCATCCTGGTCAACAAGGTGAAACCCCGTCTCTACTAAAAATACAAAAATTAGCTGGGCATGGTGGCGTGTGCCTGTAGTCCCAGCTCCTCGGGAGGCTGAGGCAGGAGAACTGCTTGAACCCAGGAGGCGGAGGTTGCGGTGAGCCGAGATCATGCCATTGCACTCCAGTCTGGGTAACAACAGCAAAACTCCGTCTCAAAAAAAAAAAAAAATTATCGGGGCATGGTGGTACATACCTGTAATCTCAGCTTCTAGGGAGGCTGAGGCAGGAGGATTGCTAGAGCCCGGGAGGTGGAGGTTGCAGTGAGCCAAGACCGCCCCACTGCACTCCAGCCTGGGCAACAGAGCAAGACTCTGTCTATAAAAAAAAAAAAAAAAAGTTCTGGCCTGCCCTGACGTCTCCCTCACCGGCTCTCAGCTCTGGCCACACTGGCGTCTCTCAGTTCGTTGATCCTCAGGGCCCTTACCCACGCTGCTCCTTCTGCCTGGAGCACTCTTCCTCCCTTTCCCTTGTCCTTGACTCCTAGTCATTTTTCTCAAGCATCGCCTCCCTGGAGAAACCCCTTCTGCTCTTCCTGACTAGGGCAAACCCTGACCAACATGGTGACCCTGTCTCTACTAAAAATACAAAAATTCGCCAGGAGTGGTAGTTCACACCTGTAATCCTAGCTACTCAGGAGGCTGAGGCAGGAGAATTGCTTGAACCCAGGAGGTGGAGGCTGCAATGAGCTGAGATCACACCACTGCACTCCAGCCTGAGCAACAGAGCGAGACTCTGTCACAAACAAACAAACAAGGCCGGGCGCGGTGGCTCATGCCTGTAATCCCAGCACTTTGGGAGGCCAAGGCAGGTGGATCATGAGGTCAGGAGCCTGGCCAACATGTCGAAAACCCCTCTCTAGGCCGGGCGCGGTGGCTCACGCCTGTAATCCCAGCACTTTGGGAGGCCAAGGCAGGTGGATCATGAGGTCAGGAGCCTGGCCGACATGTCGAAAACCCCTCTCTAGGCCAGGCGCGGTGGCTCACGCCTATAATCCCAGCACTTTGGTAGGCCGAGGCCGGTGGATCACGAGGTCAAGAGATCAAGACCATCTTGGTCAACAAGGTGAAACCCCGTCTCTTCTAAAAATACAAAAATTAGCTGGGCATGATGGTGCATGCCTGTAGTCCCAGATACTCGGGAGGCTGAGGCAGGAGAATTGCTTGAACCCAGGAGGCGGAGGTTGCGGTGAGCCGAGATCGTGCCATTGCACTCCAGTCTGGGCAACAACAGCGAAACTCCGTCTCAAAAAAAAAAAAAGAAAAAGAAAACCCCTCTCTAAATAAATGAATAAATAAATAAGTAAAACAAAAACTGTAACACACAGCTTCATACATAAAACATCCATCAACAAGAGAACATGTACATTGCAGAATATTCATACAATCAAATATAATATGGCGATAAAATAAGTCCCACTTCATGCAACAGCATGAATGAATCCCATATGCATAATGTTGAATGAAAGAAGCCAGACCCAAAAACGTACCTTCCATTCTTACGAGAGTCAGAAACAAGCCAAATGGATCTTCTGTGATCGAGGCCAGCAGGCTGGTCATCTCTGGGTTAGGGGGTCACCTGGGAGCAGGCCCTGAACAGCCTCCCGAAGGCTGGAAATGTAACTTATCTAGGTCTGGGTGGGGGAGCGATTGCACAGGTAATGTACATATGTAACTATCATCAAGCTGGAATTTTGGTATATTTTAGAGGAGGTAACTTCACCTCTGTTTAAGTGCCGTGATTTTGTAAGAAATCATCGTGGAGCCGGGTACAGGCTCACACCTCTCAGCACTTTGGGAGCCTGAGGCAGGAGACTCCCTTGAGACCAGAAGTTCAAGATCAGCCTGAGCAAGAGGAGACCCCCATATCTACAATAAATAAACAGAGCTCATGCCTGTAATCCCAGCACTTTGGAAGGCCAAGGCAGGCAGCATCACTTGAGGTCAGGGGGTCTAGACCAGTCTGACCAACATGGCAAAATTCCACCTCTACTAAAAAAAAAATAGAAAAAAAAATTAGCTGGGCATGGTGGTGTGCGCCTATAGTCTCAGCTTCTCAGGAAGCTGAGGCAGAATTGCCTGAACCTGGGAGGCAGAGGTTGCAGTAAGCCGAGATCATGCCACTGTACTCAACCCCGGGCGACAGAGCGAGATTCCATCTCAAAAGAAATTGGCCAGGCATGGTGTCTTACCCCTGTAATCCCAGCACTTTGAAAGAACAAATTGGGTGGATCACGAAGTTAGGAGTTTGAGACCAGCCTGGCCAACACGGTGAAGCTCCATCTCTACTAAAAAATACAAAAATTAGCAGGGCATGGTGGCGGGCGTCTGTAATCCCAGATACTCAGGATGTTGAGGCAAAAGAATGGCTTGAACCCAGGAGGCGGAGGCTGCAGTGAGCCAAGTTCATGCCACTTCTCTCCAGCCTGGGCAAGAGAGCCCGACTCCATCTAAAAAAAAAAAAAAAAAAATTTTTTTTAACAAAAAAGAAATAAACAGAATTAGCTGGGCATGGTGGTACGTGCTTGTGGTTGCAGCTACTCCAGAGGCTGAGGTGGGAGGATCCCCCGAGCCTGCGAGATCAAGGCTGCAATGAGCTGAGATTGCACCAGTGTACTCAGCCTGGGTGACAGAGCAAGAGCCTATCTCAAAAAAAAAAAAAAAAAAAAAAATTCATTATGGATGGCAAGTCTGTGTCTGAGAGGCACTGTTACAGAGTCCCCTGATTTTAGGTGATGATGCTGAGGCCCAGAGAGTATAAAACACTCAACACTCAGCTCGAGTCACTCAGCACATCTATGGAGAGTCCACACTCTAAGGTGGGGGCTGCATGTCCTGCTTTCCTCATGCCATGCTAGGGACCTTGGGGGCAGACTCTGCGTCTTTGTGTCTCTGGAATGGAATTCTGGGACCTCTGCATATTGGTGGGGGCTACTCCCACCCCATAACCGGTCACTGCTGGGTGGTGAAACATGGCAGCAGTGTGGTCGTTTAGAGCACAAACTCAAGCCAGGCTCGGTGGCTCACGCCTGTAATCCCAGCACTTTGGGAGACTGAGGTGGACGGATCACCTGAGGTCAGGAGTTCGAGATCAGCCTGACCAATATGGTGAAACCCCATCTTAAAAAAAATAAATAAATAAAAATAAAAATAAAGCACAAACTCAAAGGGCACAGTTCTATAGCTGTATGGGCTTAACCTCTGTGAACCTCAGTTTTCTCATCTGCAAGGATGGAGCTAATAATAGTACCATGGATGGGTGTGGTGGCCCACACCTGTAATCCCAGCACTTTGGGAGGCCCAGGTGGGCAGATCACTTGAGGTCAGGAGTTTGAGAGCAGCCTGGCCAATATAGTGAAACCCTGTCTCTACTAAAAAATACAAAACTTAGCCAGGCATGGTGGTACACGCCTGTAGTCCCAGCTACTCAAAAGTTTGAGGCACGAGAATCACTTGAACCCAGAAGGCGGAGGTTGTAGTTTGCCGGGTTCGCACCACTGCACTCCAGCCTGGATGACAGAGTGAGACTCTGTCTCAAAAATAAATAAATAAATAATAATAATAGTACCTACCTAATATTGTGTCCTGAAGATTACAGGAGCAACTGAGCCTATAGAACGAGGCCTGGTTCCAAGGAACAGCCATTACAGTGCTTGCTATGATAACCACTCAGGAGGAAACCCAGTCAGACAGACCAGAGCTAAACTTTGCTCCTCTGCTGGCTGTGTGACCTCAGGCAAGTTAATTAAACTCTCTGAGTCCCATTTCCTCATCTGCTAAACAAATACTAATCTATTGTTATGAAAGCAAAATAATGCCTGCAAAACACTTGACCCCTGCTTCAGTTCCTTGTGTGCAGGGACTACCTCTTGCACATCGATCCCCCTCAGGCTCTAGCACAGGACTTGGCACAGGGAGTCACTCCCTGGCTTAGGAGAATTCCCCCGCACCACCCTTCTCTAGCCGGCCGTCCTCCTTCTGGTGCTAGCAGACAGCAGCATCTAGTGGACAAGCTCTGGAACTGCATTCTGGCCAAGGGTCACTAGCCAAGCTGTTTGCAGTCCTTTAAATGAGGCTTTTTAAAAATGCTTTGGACAAGGGTGGAGGGGTCAGAAGGAACGGAGGTGGGGTGGAATGCATTGGACACGTATTCATTAGGGGCCTGCTGTGTGCAAGGCACTGATCCAGGACCTTAAAAAATGAAGCAAGAGCAGGGCGCGGTGGCTCACGCCTGTAATCCTAGCACTTTAGGAGGCTGAGGTGGGTGGATCACCTGAGGTCAGGAGTTCAAAGCCAGCCTGGCCATCATGGTGAAACCCCATCTTTAAAAAAAAAAAAAAAGAAGAAGAAGCAAGAAATATAAGATGACTAGACGGACACAAGAAAAATCACAATAATCATCACTTTATCATCAATACCCTTTTATCTTAGAGAAAATATCAACGCAGTGTAGGGGGACTTGGCACACCAGACAGTGTCTTCTCAGGAAGTTTTTTCGTTTTTGTTTTTGAGACAGGGTCTCGTTTCGTCACCCAGGCTGGAGTGCAATGGAGGGATCACGGTTCACTGCAGCTTTGATCTCCTTGGCCCAAGCAATTGTCCCACTTCAGCCTCCAGAGTAAGTTGGGACCACAAGCACACACCACCACCACACCCAGCTTTTATTTTTTTAATTTTTTTTATAGTGTTAGGGTCTCCCTATGTTGCCCAGGCTGGTCTCAAACTCCTGGACTCAAGTAATTCTCCTTGCCTTGGCCTCCCAAAGTACTGGGATTACAGGCACGAGCCACCTTGCCAGGCTTCTCAGGCAGTTTTTACAATTTCAGGAGTGATTTCGAAGTGGTTGTTACTTGTCAATGACTCTCAGTTAAGGCCAAGGCAATAAATGAAAGCTTTGGTCAGGAAGGTTCTGCCTCCAGCCCCTGACCCAGGTTCTCCATAGAGAGAGGGGAGCAGGAGTGTCTGGCTCCAAAGCCACACTTGTCCTCCACACTCCACGGTCCCTTCCCACCAGACGCAGAAGAGTGAAGAGGTTCTAGAGGTGACATGGAGCACATCTAACTGGAGGAATCAAAAAAGACTTCATGGGACAGAGATTTTGCACTGGAGAATGAAGGTAAAGAAAGCCGGGAGGGGTGTGCAGGGGGTGCTGGGGAAGGAAGTGCATTCCAGCCTGGTAAACCAGGAGCACCTTCACTAGTATAAAGCAAAGTAATGGGAACCAAGTTGGATGGGATGCAGGGGGTTAAGGAGAAATCACAGAGGGCTCCAAATGACAGGCCAAGGAGGTTGCATTTATACAACTGGGGACCCGCGGAGTAAGAAGGTAAACTGATCTGAGCGGATCCAGGAAGATCAGACATCGGCAACTAGTAATAGGTGGCTACCGCAGTGAAGGAGTCCAGCCTAGAGGTAGTGGGCACTGCAGCATGATGGAGATTACAGACGCAGGAGATACCCGGGAGAGGAGAAGCAGGAGGAGACTTGGAAATAGATAGCTTTGGGTTAAATGGGAGGACCCAGCTGAGAATTCGAGGTGCTGAGTCCGGAGGAGGTAATGAGAGAAAGGCAGAGCTGTAACCAGAATGTGGACTCAACCAGGGAGACTGCTGTGGGCCCGGAGCTGTGGGCAGGGACCAGGAGCTTGGTCTTTGACAGGGGCAGTATGAGTTGCCGTCGTCCCTGTGGAGATGTGGGACCAAGGCTCAGGAGGGGTGTTGGAGGGAGAGGAGGCAGGGTCAGTCATGTGGGAGTCACTTTCCCATACAGGGGCAAGCCGACGACCTGGTGGAGGAAAAGGAATCCTGCTGGGAGATGGGGCGGAGGGCAGGCACCACCAGACTTCATCGGGCTCCGTCTTGTTAAAGCTTCCGGAGGGCAAAAGGAGGAGACGGAAGAAGACAGAGGCGGGACCTTTGGGGAGAGAGACCCTTGTGAGTGTCCAGCAGTTTCACATGCCGTGCAGAAGTCCAGGAGTGGTGGCGGGGAGGCAATTGTTGAAATCGAGGTTGGGGGCTGTCCTGGCTGACCTTGACAAAAGCCAGTTTCAGGGGCAGAAGTCAGGCTACAAAGGTCTAAGAGGCCAGAGGTAGAGGGGTTGGAGGTGGCTGAGGCTCCCAGGAGGAGGGAGGAGTCGGTAAACAGGACTGGACTAGGGGGAGGCGAGCGAGGGCTTACTGTTGGGGTCCTGCCAGACCCTGAAGAGGAGGGCAGAGACCCAGAGGTACAGGGAGAGGAGACCCTCTGAGACCCTTTGAGACAGAAGAAAACAGCTGACCCTGTAAAAGCTTAGAGACCCAGACAGAACTAAGACTGCCACCGCCACATCCCTGACAAACCACGGTGGTTGCTGCCAGACCTAGAGGACAATGAGCCTGAGGAGGGGAAGGGTAGAAGCAGGAGCTGAGAACGCCGGGAGGGAGAGCAGGTTTCCTCAGACTCTCTCAGGCTCCAGAGTATTGGTGGGGGAGAGGGAGTCCCAGATCCCTGGGAACTCAGAGTCTGGGGAGAGCCAGGGCTCATCTTCCCCTTTCCCCAGGCTGCTTCTATTCACTTGGGAGGGCACTATTCCCTATTCCAACCCAAGCGCCCAGTACCCGCTGCCTTACCCCAGAAAGTCTAGGCAAGTTTCTTTCTTTCCTGGGACTTAGTGTCTGGGGTGCACTGAATGATAGAACCCAAAAAGGTGCGTCCAGATCCTAATCCCCAGCCCCCACTCCCCCAGAACCTGTGAATATGACTTCATCTGGAAAAAGGGTCATTGTAAATGTAATTTAAGATGTCAAGACAAGATCATCCTGGATTGTCCATCCAGTGGGCCCTAAAGCCAATGACAAGTGTCCTCGTGATAGACAGGAGAGGGGAGGGCCACATGATGGGATAATGGGAGCTCTGCAGCCACAAGCCAAGGAACACCTGGGGCCATAGAAGCTGGAAGAGGCTCGGAAGGGGCCCTACCCCAGGGCCTTCGGAAGGAGTGCAGCCCGGCAATGCCTTAGTTTTGGACTTCCGGTCCCAGCAAATGGAAGATAATAAATATCTGGGGGGTTTTGTTTGTTTGTTTTTGAAACGGAGTCTTGCTCTGTTGCCAGACTGGAGTGCAATGTCGCGATCTCGGCTCACTGCAATGTCCCTCTCCCACGTTCAAGCAATTCCTGCCTCAGCCTCCCGAGTAGCTGGGACTACAGATGCGCGCCACCACGACTGGCTAATTTTGTATCTTTACTAGAGGCCGGATTTCGCCAAGTTGGCCAGGATGGTCTCGATCTCCTGACCTCATGATCCGCCTGCCTCAGCCTTGCAAAGTGCTGGGATTAGATTCGTGAGCCACTGCACCCAGATGCTTAAATATCTGTTTTTTAAGCCACCAAGTTCGTTGTAATTTGTTATGGCAGCCCTGGGAAACTAAAGCAATTCCCTATTCTGTAAATTAACTAGAATTAAATCTGATTCGGCCAAGAGGTGTGTTTTTCAACTCGCCACCCCTCCCCCTTCCAGGTTGAGTTTTAACTCTTTCACTTGCCTGGCAGGGGTGGGGGAATGAGGATGGGAGCAGGTGGTGCAGGGAGGAAAGAAGCTAAATTCGCAGCATCTCCTCCTGCCCCAAAGAGGAGGAAAGTCCAAAAAGGGTATTTCATGCCCACCAGCCCTTCCTCCTTCACCCAGAGCTCACGCCACCATCCTCTACCCGGCTCCAGGCACGCTGGTGGGGCCGACGCTGACCCCGAGCGCGTTACTAACTTTGAAAGCCAGGGAATCTGCCTTTCCGGACTTCTCCTAACAGCTCCCCCTCTTCATGGTGATTCTCTCCCCACCCCTTGTGTCTGCCTTCTTTCTCCCATTCTCCATTCTTGGGGAGCAAAATAAGATGGAGACCCCCGAAGTACAGGGTGGAAGGCACTCCCCCACCCCTCCTTCCTCCTCCTCCCACAACACAGCTGGAGGGGGAGGGGAGGTCAGCAGGGTTCACAAAGGCCAGATGTTAAGGAAAAAGAGAGTAGTGCCCACCCCACGCCCACTCACCCCACCCCCACCCTCACCCCCGGGGAAAGAAAAATGAAAGGAGACAGTTTTTAAGACAAACAAAACTTTTATGATCCAAAACAGTTTTCCTCCAGAATCTGCTCTATGCAAACAATAACAACTTTTTACAAAGCATTTTCACAGAAAAGGAGACAAGTCCTTCCCCAGCTTGGGAATTGCTCCTCTCTCACCTCGCCTTCGGGGGAAGAGGGGATGCTATTCACTAGTGCGGGGCGGAAGGGGCACTGGGTCCCTCAGTGGTTTGGCAGATCCAAAAGCCCCAGCTTTCCTTCACACCTCAACTTGCCATCTTCCTAAGACCTAACTTCCCCGGACCTCACCTGGGTGGAGGAGAAAGCGCTTCTAACCCAGACTCAAGATCTTCCTAGCTGGAGGGCATGATTCAGGCCTAACTCACCCCTCCCCTGGAAAACAGAACCTCTGACCCCAAACCTAATCCCCTGGCCCTGCCCCCTTCGGATCCATCAGACCTGACAACTCCCGAAAGGCCTGAGGCTGGGGTGTCCCGGGGGAAGCTGAAGGTACCTCAGCCCAGGTCCCATCTAGACTCAAACTTTGCCCCTTCAAACCCCAGGGGACTCTTGCAGTTAGACCAAGAGACCTCTCATTTACCACCTCTGCAAAGCGCAGCCTGTTTTGTTTCCACTCTTTACGGGGGCCGAGTTTAGGTATCCGAAGAAAGGAGTCGGGCCTGCCCTCCACCTCCACCCCCTCTCATCCATAAATCGGTGGAGGCCCTCGAAAGGCGACTTGTTTGGTCTGATTTTGATTTCTTCCACCTTCTATTACTTTCCCTGGGACAGTGTCTAGCCCCTTCCCCAGGCGAAGTAAGCACTTTCCAGAAGAGGTCCCTCAGCCCTACCCACCCTAAGGGGAGTAAGTTGCGGGAGGGGGCTGATTAATCAAGTTTGGGGGGAATCTCTCTCACAGGCCAGATCTTATACTTGGTAACCAAATAAGGAAAAAAAGGGAACTCCAAAACTGGACAAAAGGGAAACGTCGGCGGCTGAGATTGAAGATCTCATCAATTAGGGGCCACCTGCACTTGAGGGGCCCTAGAAAGGCGACAGGAAGGAGATGATCTTCCTCTTACCCAAGCTCCCTTACCCATTAAAGTCTCCAGCGGTGCTCGGAGCTTTAGAGAAGGCCTGAGGGGAGCAAAGGGTTAAAGGCCTGGACAGTGGGGGTGGGGGATGCCCCCAGGGAGCTGCCAATCACCTCCCCACCCCCACCACAGCCCCCGCACCCCAGGCTCGCCCACAGACACTGTAACAACCGGTTTGTCCATCACCGAGGTCTCTCTCCTCTCCCTTTTTGTTGCGGGGGGGTGTCTTTGAGCGGTGGCCTCCTTTGCTCCCACTGGGGTGCAGGCCCTGCCCCCAACGGTCCGAGATGGAAGGGGGCAGGGATTAGAATCTATGTCATCAGCCTTTTTTGCTTAAGCCTTCTCCCAACTCCAGCCCTGGGTTCCTCGGCAAAGGATGAGGGGGAGGGACTGTCACCCCCACCACTTAGGTGCTTGAATGAAGATCACTGTCATTTGAAGTCCCTCTGCCCACAGCTCCTAAAATGTAAAGGAAGGGGACAAATGTGAGAAACGGGGCTCCCTCCTCAAGCCAGCGGTTTGGCCACGGTCCCAACTTTTCCCCTTTGGTAGAAGTTCCACGGTCAGCTTTCATCCACATTGATCCCCCAGAATTTGAGGCCAGGGGGCTCAGGGACAGCGGGACCCCCTATACGCCACCTCCACAGCGGGTGGGCGGGCGGGGGCTTAGAGTCTCCCTGGAGGCGAAGCGAGGATGCCGGCTTTAGGTCTCCGTCTTCCCCCACCACCAGGGCCGGGGGGCAGGGGAAGCAGTCGAGGAGGCTGAAGGTGCTCGTGGTGGGGAGCGTCGGTGCAGGGCGGCGGGGCTGTGCGGTGCGCGGAGGGGGCGCCGGCCGCCTGCGTTTCTTGGCGGCTCCCCGGGCCGCCCCTTTCGCAGGCGGCCGCTCTGGCCCCCGGCGCAAACTCGGAGTGTCCAAGGCGAAGCCCTTTGCGTAACACCAAAGTTTCGACCGGCGGATCAGACGATCGAAATGTTCCTGGCGGAGATGTGCGGGTGCGGCCGGAGCCGTGCTGGCCGTCGAGGGGCTGGCGGCTGGAGCCTCGGGGGAAGCCGGCGGGAGGTTTCCATCGACTTCTGCAGGCTGGCAGGGCAGGAACGGCCCCGGCGCCGCCCTGGGACCCGTAGGCTCGGTGGAGAGGCCCGCAGGTGGCGACGGAGGCCGGGAACTGGGCTCCTGAGGCGGGCTGGCGGCTGGGCCACGCTGAGGCTCGAGACCCGGGGCCGGACGAGGCGAGGCCGAGGCGAAGCCGGTCGGAGATTCCCGAGGGCGCGGGGGCGCCAGACAGCGGCCCGGAGGTGCACAGGAGCGAACGCCGAAGTGCGGGAAACCGCCTCCGCCCTCTTCCTCCTCTTCGCGGTGGGGACACGCTGCGACGTCCGCATCCTTGCCGGCCGTAGTGTTAAGATCGCCGGGCCGCCTGGTCGGGGCCCCGGGGTGCTTCAGGCCATCTGGGGCCCAGCCACCGGGGCGCAGGGGGGCGTGAGGGCCCCGCAGCACGGTGGGCCGCGCCGCCAGTTCCCCAGGCCCCGGGCCCAGAGAGGACGCCCGGGGCTTGGCAAGGGCGCAGAAGGCGAGGGCACGCAGGCACAGCGGAGAGAATTCCTGGGTTCCCCGACGCGGCTTCCGGGGCGTGGGGGAGCAGGGCGACCCTCGCGGGGACGCCGGCACTGCCAGGCGGGACGTGGGGCACAGGGTCTCCATGGAGCAGCCTGAGGGGTGCCCACTGAGGGGGTCCGGGTCCCAGCGGCGGGATGCCCTGGCTGCCCGAAGAGCCCACGGGCGAGGGGAACATCGCCCCCCGTCGACGGGGAGGTCTCTGCTCACGGGCGCCCCCGGCCCGCCACCCGGGACCGCAGAGCTCGGGCTCCCTCTTCGCTCTCGTCACGCGGCCCTCCCGGCGGCCGGACTCCTGGGTCCCTGCGAGTCCCGGCGCGGTCGGCCGCCCTTCTGCCGCCGCGTCCCCTTCGCAGCCCCGGGGAGAGCCCCTCTCCAGTCGCCCGAAGCGCAAAGGCGGGGGAAACAAAGCGGCCGGCGGCCGCAGGAGGCGGGAAGGACCCCGGGCCCGGCACCCGGTGCCCGGGCCCAGGCGGCGGGGAGGGCGCCTTCCGCCCGCTCGGCTTCTTTCTTCCCCGCTGGCTCCCGGAGACCGCGTTATAGAGAACTGCCCCCTCGCTGCCCCAATACCAGCGCCGGGGCCGCGAGCCCAACGCTGATTGGGCCGCACCGCCCGTGACGTTAGCCCCGACCCCACCCCTCCGGCGGCGCCGCCCCCGTCCCCATTCCGCACACAGACACACACACGTGGACCCGGCGCGGCGGCGGCTGGGAGGGAGCGCGGGAGGGAGCGTGAGCGGGTGGGATAGCGAGGGGCCAGATGCGCCGCCGCACGTGGCCCGGTGGCGTCCTGGTATTTCTTCGTCGTAAAGCAACTCGCTTTTTCCCGAGCAGTCACGGTTTTGCATCTGTAAAATGGGACGGTTCATATCTGCCCTCTTGGGGCTAAAAGAGCTATGTGAATCATCGTAGATGAATCTCCAAAATAATGCTGAGGGCAAAGATGAAATGAAGCGATGGCTGTTTAGAAGCTTTGCGCAGCAGGGACTCTAGCTAGCCGAGAATGTTACTTACTTCTCTGTCTCCGGCCTCTAAAACAGTGCGTGGCACACAGTAGGCTCAAAAAAATGCTGTAATGTATAAGTACTTAGGAATTCAGTACTTGCAAGATGAACAAAGAAAAAAATAAATTTGGGAGGAGGGCAGTGTTGTTACACCCATGGTAGCTGATAAATAGGCTGTCTCAGTACCTGTTTCTATTTCTCTGATGCAGTATCTAAATACTCCGCCTCAACTAGATTCCAAGAGGCTGGCTCTGCCGCCCCTGACTCGCAATCCCAGGATGCTGTCCTCTGAGGCTTGATCTGTCTGCCAAATAGATTGAAGAAGCCAGCCAGAGGTGGGCACACACAGACCCTGACTCTCATCTCCCCCAAGGAAAATAAAGAAAAAGTGAATTCCCAGTACAAATTCTGATAATGCAGCACACACCCTCAACCTGTCTAGCCCCTTAACTTTCTTTAGTTTCTGCATAGCTTACTGTTACATAAAAGTCTGTACATGGATTTATTCTTTAGTGTCTGTCTCTCCCATTTGTCTGAAAATGAGCCAGTGAGAACTTTGTCTTGATCATTGGTGCATCCCCACTGCCTAGATCAGTGGCCAAGATGTAATAGGTTCTCAATCAATATGTGTGAATGAATGAATGAGCAAGTGAGTGAATGAATGAATCCCTGGGATATTTCTCTCGATAAAAATCAAGGTAATGGAATACTGTGTTTCCTATCTGTGGCAATGTAGAGATTGGTTTGATGACTTGAGGTAAAGGTGTGGAACAATGCTGGCAGAGGGCAGCCACAGAGAAAAATTTCTTCTGGGGCCAAAACAAGAGAGGGTTTCAGAAAGGACAAAATAATGCAGCTTGCCTCCTGACCCTTCTAGCAGTGACAACAGAGGTGTAGTTTCCCTATGTGTCATCAAATAACAGCTGGGAGGACAGGGGTAAGGTGGGTCGGCCTCCCCCACCTCAAGTCCAGAGGTAAAGCCCCTAGGTGGGGCTAGGGTTTGAGGAAGGAGGAGATGTGGTGTTCATTGCTCAAAACACTCATCCCCTAACATCTTCTGCAGAAGAGCTCTCCAGGGCAGCTGTCATGAGGGGGGATCCTGGGGTCCTGCCAAGTCATGAAGCTGAGCTGGTTCTAGACACCAGGGCTCATAATTGCTTGAAATTACACACGCCTCTACACACACACACATGCATGCACACACACACACGCATATACACAGGCATGCACGCATGTACATACACACACACACACACAAGGAAAGTTCTGGAAGGATGATCTTCATGGCTGTCCCTTCTGCAGGACAGTGCTGAGGACTCATCCTGAACAGCAGTTCCTACTTGCACTCCAGTGCCTAGCACAGTGTTAACTCAAGGAGAGAATGTCCAAGAAGTTGATGGGTATGAATAAATGAGTGACTATTACGTAACTGCAAATCAATGACCTCTTCTTTCTCTGCCTCCAAAAGCTGCCAGCTCCCCCTTCCCCTTGTGAGTTTGGGGGCTTTATTGAGGAGTCATTATGATTGTGAATCCTTCCCTCTGCCTCCACTTTCCCTACTTCCCCTTCCTCTCATTAGGCACCCAGAATATAGACCCAGGGATGGAATCACTCTGCAAACAGCAGGGGATAGTGTGAGTGCCTCTCCAGCTGAAAGGACCCGAGGACATCAAGCCACCCTCGATGGCCTGGACAGGGGATGCCGCTGTGCGACCCTGGGCAGGTCACCTAGACACTCTAAGTCTCAATGTCCTTATCGGTGAAAAGAGGACAAAAGTGGCTTACTCACATTGTCGGGAGGGTTGAAACAGGATGGGAGCCGTCACCAGAACTCACGTGGGCAGGCCCAGCTGCTGCAATTACTATTTCTTCCAGTAGAGGACACTCGACCCCATCCTCAGCCTGGGATGAAGGAGGCAACACCCTTCTCAGGAGCCTCTCCTCCCCTAAGAGAAAAAGAGAGACTAGACTGGATGCTGGGTCCCATCTAACACCTCCAGAGTGAGGGCTAGAAAGGACCCCTCTGGATCCAGAAGAAGCCCATTCCTTTCCTTGGCCCGTCTAGGTCTCATCTGGGGCAGTAAGGACTGTGTTCAAGGATTTGGGAGCAGGAGACCTGCCTAGTTGCCTTTTTTGGAGAGCTGCACCCTAGACGTCCAACCCCGTAGTAACCTCTGAACCTCTGTAGTACTTACTACATGCCACACTCTCTTCTAAGAACCGGACGTCGCTGGCAAGGCGTAGTGGCTCACGCCTGTAATCCAAGCATTTTGGAGGCCAAGGCGGGTGGATCACCTGAGGTCGGGAGTTCAAGACCAGCTTGACCAACATGGTGAAACCCCGTCTTTTAAAAAAAAAAAAAAAAAAAGAAAAAAAAATTTTTTTTAAGTAAAAAAAAAAAAAAAAAAGGGCTGGGCGTGGTGGCTCACGCCT
>NW_022436952.1:5279178-5287909 GCF_009761245.1 Sapajus apella | reverse complement strand
AAAAAAAAAAAAAAAAAAAAAAAAGAACCGGATGTCACTTAATTCCCATAACAGCCTATGAAATAGATGCTTTTTTTTTTTTTTTGGCCGGGCATGGTGTCTCACACCAGTAATCCCAACACTTTGAAAGGCTGAGGCAGGCGGATCACAAGGTCAGGAATTTGAGATCAGTCTGGTCAACACAGAGAAACACTGTCCCTACTAAAAATACAAAAGAATTAGGCAGGTGTGGTGGTGGGCACCTGTAATCCCAGCTACTTGAGAGGCTGAGGCAGGAGATCCTGTGAACCCCGGAGGCAGAGGTTGCAGTGAGCCGAGATTGTGCAATCATTGCACTCCAACCCAGGTGACAGTGGAGACTCCGTCTCAAAAGAAAGAAAAAGAATAGACACTATTTTTAAAAATGAACATACCACACATAGCCCATTTTAAGTGTCCAATTCAATGATTTTTAGTAAATTTGCAGTTATGTAACCATCATCATAATCATTTTCGTTTTCTGTTTTTGTTTTTGTTTTTGTTTTTAGAGACAGGGTCTTGTTATGTTGCCCATGCTGTGGCTATTCACAGGCACAATCCCACCACTGATCAACACGGGAGTTTTGACCTGCTCTGTTCTGACCTGGGCCGGTTTATCCCTCCTTAGGCAACCTGGTGGTCCCCCACTCCTGGGAGGTCACCATATTCACGTCGAACTTAGTGCAGGCACCTAATCGGCATAGCGCACTACAGCCCAGAACTCCTGGGCTCAAGGCATCCTCCAGCCTCAGCCTCCCAAGTAGCTGGGACTATAGGCACCTGCCACTGCGCCCGGCAGGATTTTTCTTGAGACAAAGTTTCACTTTGTCTTCCAGGCTGGAGTGCAGTGGCACAATCTTGGCTCACTGCAGCCTCTGCCCCTCAGGTTCAAGCAATTCTCCTGCGTCAGTCTCCCAAGTAGCTGGGACTACAGGCCTGTGCCACCACACCTGGCTAATTTTTGTATTTTTATTAGAGATGGGGTTTCACCATGTTGGCCAGGCTGATCTCGAACTCCTGACCTCAGGTGATCCACCTACCTTGGCCTCCTGAAGTGCTGAGATTACAGGCATGAGCCAACACACCCGGCCCCACAATCCAGTTTTAGAACATTGCTTATTAAGTCTCCTCCTCCCCACTTGTAGCTCTCAATTCCCGTCCCCTGGGTGACTAATCTACTTTCTGTCTCTATAGAACTCCCTTTTCTGGATATTTTATATAAATGGAATCATGCAAAATGTGGTCTTTTGCATCTGGCTTCACAAAAGCATAATGTTTTTGAGGTTTACCTGTGTTGTAGCATGTATTGGTAGTCTGTTCCTTTTTCTTGAGATGAAGTTTCACTCTTGTTGCTCAGGCTGGAGTGCAATGGCACGATCTTGGCTCACCGCAACCTCTGCCTCCCAGTTTCAAGCCATTCTCCTGCCTCAGCCTCCCAAGTAGCTGGGATTACAGGAATGTGCCACCATGCCCGGCTAATTTGTATTTTTAGTAGAGATGGGGTTTCTCCATGTTGATCAGACTGGTCTCAAACTCCTGACCTCAGGTGATCCGCCCACTTCAGCCTCCCAAAGTGCAGGAATTACAGGCATGAGCCACCAAGCTTGACCTATTCTTTTTTATTGCTGAGTAGTAGTGCGCTGTATGAATATGCCACATTTTTAAATCTAATCACATTTGGGTGGTTTTCCCTTTTTGGCTATTATCTGCAATACTGTTATGAACATTGCTATGCAAGTCTTTTGTGAATGTATCTTATTTCTCCTAAGTAGACAGTTAAGAGTGGAATTGCTGGATCATATTCTACATTTATGTTTAACCTTTTTTTTTTTTTTTTTTGAGACAGGATCTCACTGTCACTCAGGCTGGAGTGCAGTGACACAATCCTGGCTCACTGCAGCCTCAGCCTCCTGGGCTCAAGAGATCCTCCTGCCTCAGCCTTCTGTGTGGCTGAGACCATAGGCCTAAGCCACCATGCCCAGCTAATTTTTAAAAAAATTTTTTGTGAGACACGGTCTCACTATATTGCCCAGGCTGGTCTCAAACTCCTAGGCTCAAGGGATCCTCCCGCCTGAGCTTCCCAAAGTGCTGGGATTACAGGCATAAGACACCATGCCCAACTATGTTCAACTATTTTAAAAGCTGCCATCAGAGTCATGGCACCAAAAAAAAAAAGAAAAAGAAAAAAGCTGCCAAGGCTGAGAATGATAGCTCACAGCTGTAGTTTCAGCGCTTTGGGAGGCCAAGGCAGGCTGATGGCTTGAGGCCAGGAGTTTGAGACCAGCCTGGGGAACACGGTGAAACCCCATCTCTTCAAAATACAAAAATTAGCTAGGAGTGGTGGCCTGTGCCTGAAGTCTCAGCTACTCAGGAAGCTACGCCTATAATCCTAGCACTTCGGGAAGCCAAGGTGGGCAGATAACCTGAGGTCAGGAGTTCGAGACCAGCCTGGCCAACATGGTGAAACCCCTGCCTCTACTAAAAAAATTAAAAAATTAGCCCAGTGTGGTGGTGCGTACCTGTAATCCCAGCTATCCAGATTCTTGGGAGGCTGAGGCATGAGAATTGCTTGAACCTTGAAGTTAGTGTGAGATTAATGTGTGGAAAAAGAAAAAGGAGAATTGCTTGAACCAGGGAGGTGAAGGCTGCGGTGAGCCAAGATTGCGCCACTGTACTCCAGCTTGGATGACAGAATGAGACTGTCTCAAAAAATAAATAAAAAATTAAAAATCCATGACATAAATGAAGACATTGAGGGAGAGAAGTTAAGTGACTTGCCTAAGTCACACTGCTAGCAAGTGGCAGAGCCAGAACCCAAACCCAGGTAGCTGGGTCCTATGTCCATTCTGGTAACCACTAGGCTACCCCACAACAATGAATCCAAGAGGGAAGCCATTTCTCCACCCTGCCACACCCTGGCCACCATCATTTTAACCCTTCTTGCTCCCAGAATTCCCTAAGTCAGCAGGGCTGCATCACCCCCTAGTATAAACGCACATGTTCCTGTATCTCCTCTGGGTATTTGCACCCAGGATTAATAGCTTCAGTTCTGGACTCAGATGAGTCCATTCACATTTCATCTGGGTCCAGACTCATCATTTTACCAGCTTTGTGACTTTGGGGCGATTACTTCACCTTTGGAAGCTTTAGTTTCCTTATTTGTAAAACACGAATAGCATCTTCCCTCACGCAATCAAAAGGTGTTATATGATGGAAAATTCAAACCTATGCAAACGTAAACAAAGAAATATAATTAACCTCTGAGTACTCAATACCCAGCTTCTACACTTATCAACTCATTCAATTTTGTTTCATTCTTACCCACCTACTTCTTCACTTAAAAAAAAAAGTGAAGTTGGCCAGTATGATGGTTCGTGCCTACAATCTCAGCATTTTGAAAGGCTGAGGCTGGCAGATTGTTAGAGCCCAGGAGTTCGAGACCAGCCTGGGCAACATGGTGAAACTCCACCTCTACTGAAATGAAAAACAAAAACAACAACACATAAATTAGCTAGTCCCAGCTACTCAGGCGACTGAGGTGGGAGGATCCCTTGAGCCTCAGGGAGGTTCAGGCTGCAGTGAGCTACAGTCACCCCTGCATTCCAGCCTGGGTGACAGAGAGAGACCCTGTCTCAAAAATTTAGGAATGATTTACGTAATAAAATTCACATTTTAAGTGTACAATTCAAATAGTTTTGACAAAGGCATATGCCCATGTTACCACAATTAAGATGTATTGTAGAACAATGGCCAGATGTGGTGGCTCATGCCTGTAATCCCAGCACTTTGGGAGGCCGAATCGGGTGGATCACTTGAGGTCAGGAGTTCCAGACCAGTCTGGGTGACAGAGCAAGACTCCGTCTCAAATTAAAAAAAAAAAAAAAAAAAAGGCTGGGTTCAGTTACTCACACCTGTAATCCCAACACTTTGGGAGGCCAAAGCGGGTGGATCACTTGAGGTCAGGAGTTCCAGACCAGCCTGGCCAACATGGTGAAACCCAGTCTCTACTGAAAATACAAAAACAATTAGCTGGGTGTTGTTGTGCGTGCCTGTAACTCCAGCTACTCAGGAGGCTGAGGTGGGAGAATTGCTTGCACCCGGGAGGCAGAGGTTGCAGTGAGTCGAGATTGTGATCATGCCACTGCATTCCAGCCTGGGTGACAGAGTGAGACTCTGTCTCCAAAAAAGAAAAAAAGAAAAAGAAGCAAAAATAGAAGATATAGAACAAACCTCACATTATTTTGTTATGCTTTATTTTTTAAGACAGATCTTGCTCTGTAACCCAGGCTGGAGTGCAGTGACATGATCTCGGCTCACTGCTACCTCTGCTGTCTGGGTTCAAGCAATTCTCAAGCCTCAGCCACTCGGATAGCTGGGACTACAGATGTGTGCCATCACGTGCGGCTAATTTTTGTATTTTTTGTAGATATATGGTTTCACTATGTTGCCTAAGCTGGTCTCAAACTCCTGGGCTCAAGCAATTCTCCCGCCTCGGCCTCCCACTGTGTTGGGATTACAGGCCTGACCCACTGTGCCCAGCCTAGAACAAACCCCATGTTATTTTTAGGCAAATGGCAGACATCACATAATTTCATTACTAAATATTTTTTCTTTTTTTTTTTTTTTTATAAAAAAAAAAAGAAAAAAAGAAAAAAAAAGAATAATAAAATAAAAAGAATGAAGGAGAGCAAGAAAGAGAAAGAGGAAGAGGGAGAGAGAACGGGGGTGTTGCTTTATTGCCCGGGCTAGAATGCAGTCTAAAAATGGGTATGCCTATAATTGTGCTTAATAATAGAGACATGAGGGAAGAAAATAACAAACAAGCAGCCAACCAATATTTCATTGAAACCTGTAAATAGATGTAATGTGGTACTGATAAGAGTGTATATTTTGTGTAAAGTGGAGAGTTCTATAAATGTTAATTAAGTTTACTTGTTCCGGATCTGAGTTCAAATCCTGGATATCGTTGTTAATTTTCTGTCTCATTGATCTGTCTAATATTGATGTTGAAGTCTCCCACTATTATTGTGTGGCAGTCTAAATCTCTTTTTAAGTCCTTATATATCTGGGTATTCCTGTATTGGGTGCGTATATATTTAGGATCTTTAGCTCTTCTTGTTGCATTGATCCTTTTATCATTATATAATATCCTTCTTTGCTTCTTTTGATCTTTGTTGCTTTAAAGCAACTCCTACATTTTATTTACTTATTTATTTTTGCTCTCCATTTGGTTGGTAAATCTTTCTCCATCCCTTTGTTCTGAGTCTTTGTGTATCCTTGCATGTGAGATGGGTCTGGATGCAGCATACCGATGGGTTTTGGCTTTTTTTGCCTGTCTGTGTCTTTGGATTGGGGGATTTAGTCGATTTATATTTAGAATTAATAATAATATATGTGAGTTTAATACTGCCATTTAATGTTAGCTGGCTGTTTTGCCCATTAGTTGATGTAAATTCTTGATTATGTTGATGCTCTTTTTGGTATTTTTTAGAAAGGCTGATACTGGTTGTTAGGCTGATACTACTACGTGTAGTGGTTCTTTCAGAAGCTCTTGTGAAGCAGGCCTGGTGGTGATGAAATCTCCGAGTGCTTGCTTGTTCACAAAAGATTTTATTTTTCCTTCGCTTAGGTAGCTTAGTTTGACTGGATGTAAAATTCTGGGTTGAAAGTTCTTTTCTTTAAGGATGTTGAATATTGGCCCCCACTCTCTTCTAGCTTGTGGGGTTTCTGCTAAGAGATCTGCTGTGAGTCTGATAGGCTTCCCTTTATGGGTAACCTGACCTTTCTCTCTGGCTGCCCTCAGTATTTTCTCCTTCATTTCAACCCCGGTGAATCTGGCGATTATGTGCCTTGAGGTTGGTCTTCTTGAGGAATATCTTTGTGGTGTTCTCTGTATTACCTGGAGTTGAATATTGTCCTGCCTTGCTAGGTTGGGAAAGTTTTCCTGAATAATATCCTGAAGCGTATTTTCCAGCTTGGGTTGATTCTCTTCGTCACATTCAGGTACACCTATCAAACGTAGATTAGGTCTTTTCACATAGTCCCATATTTCTTGGAGACTTTGCTCATTCCTTTTTATCCTTTTTTCTCTAATCTTGTCTTCTCATTTTATTTCATTAAGTTGGTCTTTGACCTCTGATATCTTTTCTTCTGCTTGATCGATTCAGCTGTTAAAACTTGTGCATAGTTCGCGAAGTTCTCGTGTTGTGTTTTTCAGCTCCATTAATTCACTTATATTCCTCTCTAAATTGTGTATTTTTGTTAACATTTCATTAAACCTTTTTTCAAAGTTCTTAGTTTCTTTGCATTGGGTTAGAACAAGTTCTTTTAACTCACAGAAGTTTCTTATCATCCACCTTTTGAAGCCTGCTGCTGTTAATGGAACACACTCGTTCTCCATCAGGCCTTGTTCCGTTGCTGATGAGGAACTGTGATCCCTTGTAGAGGGAGAGACGTTCTGATTTTGGGTATTCTCAGCCTTTTTAGGCTGTTTTCTTCCCTTCGTTATAAATTTATCCATCTGCGGTCTTTATAATTACCGTCTTTATAATTGGGTTTCTGAATGGACATCCAACTTGTTGATTCCCAGCGCTAAAATCTGAGCAACCGAGCCGGGCGCGGTGGCTCAAGCCTGTAATCCCAGCACTTTGGGAGGCCGAGGCGGGTGGATCACGAGGTCAAGAGATTGAGACCATCCTGGTCAACATGGTGAAACCCCGTCTCTACTAAAAATACCAAAAATCAGCTGGGCATGGTGACGCGTACCTGTAATCCCAGCTACTCAGGAGGTCAAGGCAGGAGAATTGCCGAACCCAGGAGGCGGAGGTTGCAGTGAGCTGAGATCGCGCCATTGCACTCCAGCCTGGGTAACAAGAGCGAAACTCCGTCTCAAAAAAAAAAAAAAAAAAAGATTGATGGTGCTTTTCTGAGTCTGCACCGAGAACCGCCGCACAAGGCAGCTGCAAAACCGCCTCGCCGGCCACAAGAGTCGCACTGGCGACCCGTGGGGCTCCTCCGCTGGGAATCTCCTGGTGCGTGAGCAACAAAAATTCGTCTGAAAAGTGTGGCGTCTTATTCTCTGCGCTTTCACTGGGAGCTACAATCCCGAGCTGCTAGTGATCAGCCATCTTGGATCTCTCTCCCCTAAATATTTCAATACATATTTCTATAAGGACTCTTTTTTTTTTTTTTTTTTTTTTTAGGATAGAGCAATACTTTATTTTTACACACTTTGACAAGGAGGTTTTCCATAAACAACCTTTCCAGTGGAGGACAGAGTACATGAAAATCAGCTTCCATCTATTAACATTTGATGGTATATCCAAGCAGACTTTTATAGAATATTTCATTGCTAGAAAAAAATGGCATTAGGCTACACATATTGTTCTGTTACTTTATGTTTTCATCAAACAATATGCTGCAAATATATTTACAAGTCAATAAATACAATTTTACAATACCAAAAAGAAAAAAAAAAGAAAAAAAAAAAAAAAAAAAAAAAAAAATAAAAAAAAAAAAAAAAGAAAATCAGCTTCCAGATATCAGTAGCTGTGTCTGCTCAGGGCCAAGCTCTCCCCTTGCCCATGTGGTGAGGTGGAGGGGTGTACTTCCCTTCCTTTATCAGTGTATCCCGTTGCTTCCAGAAGGTATTCATATGCTTCATCATTTTATACCAAAGTATACACTCTATGAAATCATCATATTCTATCTTGCACTCTTTCTCTGCCCAGATAGTAGCGATTCCATGTGCACATTCTATCCATTTTTTTTTTGAGCAGGAAACTTGTAGGGCTGTTCAGCACTTTGGATTGTCCACCATGGATCTAGCTTAAGGCCGAACCTATTCTGCACATCCAAGAAAGACATGGCAATCTGATGCTCTTGCCCTTGTCTCTTCTCTGGCCTCCCCTTCAAGAAGCCTAGCTTGCGATTTGGACCTAAGGACTCTTTGAAAGTCAACATAACTGGCCAGACGCGGTGGTTCACACCTGTAATCCCAGTACTTTGGGAGGCGGACGTGGGCAGATCACAAGGTCAGGAGATCAAGACAATCCTGGCCAACATGGTGAAACCCTGTCTCCACTAAAATACAAAAAAATTAACCTGGCATGGTGGCGCGCACCTGTAGTCCTAGCTACTCAGAAGGCTGAGGCAGGGGAATCGCTTGAACCTGGGCAGGGGAGGATGCTGTGAGCCGAGATCATACCACTGCACTATAGCCTGGGCGATAGACAAGACCCCGTCTCAAGAAAAAAAAAAAAAAAGTGAACATAACCCCAACATTATTATCAAACCTAAAAAGAATTAACAATCGGCTGGGAAGGCTGGGCGCAGTGGCTCAGGCCTATAATCCCAGCACTTTGGGAGGCCAAGGCAGGAGGATCACAAGGTCAGGAGTTCAAGACCAGCCTGACCAACATGGTGAAACCCTGTCTCTAAAAAAATTTTTTCAAAGTAATGAAGGCTGGGCGCGGTAGCTCACACCTGTAATCCTAGCACTTTGGGAGGCCAACGCGGGCAGATCACCTGAGGTCAGGAGTTCAAAACCAGCCTGGCCAACATGGTGAAACCCCGTCTCTATTAAAAAAAAAAAGTAGGCCGGGCGCGGTGGCTCAAGCCTGTAATCCCAGCACTTTGGGAGGCCGAGGCGGGTGGATCACGAGGTCAAGAGATCGAGACCATCCTGGTCAACATGGTGAAACCCCGTCTCTAC
>NW_022436952.1:5272630-5279078 GCF_009761245.1 Sapajus apella | reverse complement strand
TGGGAGGCTGAGGTGGGCAGATCACCTGAGGTCAGGAGTTCAAAACCAGCCTGGCCAAAATGGCGAAAACCTGTCTCCACTAAAAATACAAAAATTAACGAGGCATGGTGTTGGGTGTTTAATCCCAGCTACTCGGGAGGCTGAGACAGGAGAATTGCTTGAACCCAGGAGGCAGAGGCTGAAGTAAGCCAAGATCACACCGCTGCACTCCAGCCTGGGTGACAAGAGGGGGGATCCATCTCAAAAAAAAAAAAAAAAAAAAAAAAGAATCAACAATCACCCTCTAACTTCATTAAATATCCAGTCAGTGTTCAAATTTCTAATTATCTTATAATATATATATATTTTTAATAGAGATGGGGTTTGGTCTCGAACACCTGACCTCAGGCGATCCACCCACTTCAGCCTCCCAAAGTGCTGGGATTACAGGCGTGAGCCACTGCACTCAGCCTAATCTTTTTTCTTACTTTTTTTTTTTTTTTTTTTTTTAAGATGAGGTTTCACCATGTTGGTCAGGCTGGTCTTAAACTCCCGACCTCAGGTGATCCGCCCGCCTTGGCCTCCAAAGTGCTTGGATTACAGGCGTGAGCCACCATGCCCAGCCAATCTTTTTTCTTTACAATTTTTAGTTTATTTGAATTAGGAGCCAAAGAAAGATTTCAAATGGCTACTATGTCTCTCTTTTAATCTGTAAATTCCCCCTTTATCTCTCTCTCCCCTTTTTTCCCCTCTCCTTGCAATTTTGTCATTGGAGATACTATGATTGTCTTCTGGACTTCCCATATTCTGGAATTTACTGACTGCTTTCCCACGGTGACGTTTAATCAAATATTTATTGAACAATATTTATTAAGAACCTACTATGTATAGGATTGTCAAATTTAGCACAGGGCTGGGCGCAGTGGCTCACACCTGTAATCCCAGCACTTTGGGAGGCCAAGGCCAGTGGATCACTTGAGGCCAGGAGTTCCAGACCAGCCTGACCAATATGGTGAAACACTATCTCTACTAAAAATACAAAAATTAGCCAGGCATGGTGGTGCATGCCCGTAGTCCCAGCTACTCAGGAGCCTGAGGCAGGAAAGTCACTTTGAACCTGGGAGGTGGGGGTTGTGGTAAGCCGGGGTCACACCACTGCACTCCAGCCTGGGTGACAGAGTGACAGCCTCCGTCTAAAAAAAAGAAAGAAAGAAAGAAGGAAGAAGAAAAGAGAGAAAAAAAACGAAGGAGGCAGGAGAGAAGAGAGAAGAATTCCACCTGCCACTGGCAGAGGAATGTAAGCAAGGAATCAAGGCGAGCAAGTGCCTGTCCCACGTGCTGCCAACTTCCAGCTGCCAGCATACTGACCCCCTGTTAAGTAGCGGGCTGCCTTGGCCTTGGCCCTTCTCATCCACCTTCCAAGAGTCATCTCATCTCCCTTGCACAGCCAACCACTCTCCCCACAGTGGGTCTCTCCCATTAAAAAGCTATGTCTTCCTTGACCCCAGAGGCTCCAGCCCTATCCCATTCTTCCCTTCACAGCCAAGCTCCCCCAAGAGCTGTCTACGCACGTGGTCTTGCTTTTCTCACTTCCCACTTGCTCCCCAACCCCCTTCCATCTGCTTCCACCCTCGCCCGCCACCACCACCACGGGAATAGCTCCTGCTGAGGTCTCGGTGGCCTCCATCTCATGAAAACTGGCAGGCACTTGTCAGCCTCCCTGACCTCTTTGGCAGCCCGCCTGGCTGGCCTCTTCCTCCTCTGGGATACTCCCAGTCCCCTGTCTCCTGAGCTCCCCTGCTGTCCTCCTGCCTCTGGGATGGCTCCCTCTGCCTCTTCAGGGCAGGCTCACTCTCCCCTTTCAGCCCAAAATGCCAGGGCTCCTCAAGGCTCTCTCCAGAACTCTTCTCTCTCTGGACACCTTTCCCTGCTCCCTCTGCAGTCAGCTTCGGTGCCCAGGGTTCAGCCTGCACCTCTTCCCTCAGGTCTGGCCCAGACCCCACACTCCGCACTCAGTCCACCTTGGACGTTACAAAAGCCCCTCAGGGATGGGAGTGGTGGCTCACGTTTGTAATGCATGCACTTTCAGAGCCCGAGGCGGGCAGATGCTGAGGTCAGGAATTCGAGACCAGCCTGGCCAACACAGTGAAACCCCGTCTCTACTAAAAATACAAAAATTAGCTGGATGTGGTGACACGCACCTGTAGTCCTAGCCGAGACAGGAGAGTCGCTTGAACCCGGAGGTGGAGGTTGCAGTGAGCCAAGATCATGCCATTGTACTCCAGTCTGGGCGACAGAGCAAGACTCCATCTCAAAAAAAAAAAAAAAAAAAAACCCTCAAACTCAGCCATCCTAAACCATCTGCACCCACTCCACTCCCCGCTTTCCTCCCTTCCCAGGAAACCTATCCTGATGTGAGGCTCCCCCATCCACTCACTTCCACAGCCAGAAACGCAGGCCTCATCCCGATACCTCCGGCCCTCCAAGTCAGTGCCTCAGTAAGCCTTGTCATTGCACCCAACAGTTGTCTTTCCAGAGCCACAAATCTGATTGCTACGCCCCTACTCAAAACCTTTTTTCTTTTTTTTGATCTGTCACCCAGGCTGGAGTGCAGTGGCACAATCATAGTTCACTGCGGCTTCAACTTCCTTTCCTGGGTTCAAGCAATCCTGTCACCCCAGCCTCCCGAGTATCTGGGACTACAGGTATGTGCCACCACACCCAGCTAATTTTTAAAATTTTTTGTAGAGTCAGGGTCTGGCCATATTGCCCAGTCTGGTCTTTGTTAAAACACACGCTCTGAATGAAGACACCCCCAGCCAAACTGGCTTTGTCTGAGCAACATGGCTGTTTATTCACCCGGGTGTGGGCAGGCTGAGGCCAAAAAGGGCATCAGCGAAGGGCAGCGGGATAGGAGTTGGTTCTATAGGTTTGGGGTGGGCAGTGGAAAGTTACAGTTTAGGGTGGTTTTTTGCAAGCTGGGAGGGGGTTGTACATTTGCAAGATGAGAGTGGGTCATGGGGTGTGGAGTCATGAGGCTGACCAAGACCGGTTACAAAGTCCAATGGCCTTATCGGTGAGGGTGGGAATAAGGAACAACAGAGAATGTCTCAAAGTTAAGTAGGTGCCTCAGGAGTTGATCATTTCTTCCTCTTTTCATGGTTTTCCGGTTACTTTAGATTTTCCAGGAACTCATCTGGAGTGTCTGTGCAGGTGTCAGAGGTTAACATGGTGTCCATGGCACCATCAATCAGCCTAAAAGACCTTACAGCCTTGGGCCAGGTAATGAGCACCTGTGGTCCCAGCTACTTGGAGGCCAAGGTGGGAGGATTGCTTGAGCCCAGGAGTTCAAGACCCATCCCTACAAAAAAATGAAAATCTGTTAATGGTTTCCTACTGTTTTTTTTTTTTTTGAGACGGAGTTTCGCTCTTGTTACCCAGGCTGGAGTGCAATGGCGCGATCTCGGCTCACCGCAACCTCCGCCTCCTGGGTTCAGGCAATTCTTCTGCCTCAGTCTCCTGAGTAGCTGGGATTACAGGCACACGCCACCATGCCCAGCTAATTTTTTGTATTTTTAGTAGAGACAGGGTTTCACCATGTTGACCAGGATGGTCTCGATCTCTTGACCTCGTGATCCACCCGCCTCTGCCTCCCAAAGTGCTGGGATTACAGGCTTGAGCCACCGCGCCCGGCCTGGTTTCCTACTGTTTTCAGAAGAAAACTTGAACTTTTTTTTTTTTTTTAAAGAGAACGGGGTCTCGCTATATTGCCCAGGCAGGTCTCGAACTCCTGGGCTCAAGCTATCCTCCCGCCTCTGCCTCCCTAAGAGCTGGGATTACAGGCGTGAGCCACAGCGCCCGGCTGAACTTTTTTATTTTATTTTATTTTATTGAGATGTAGTCTCACTCTGCCACCCAGGCTGGAGTACAACATGATCTCGGCTCATTGCAATCTGTTTCCCAGGTTCAGGCAATTCTCCTGCCTCAGCCTCCTGAGTAGCTGGGATTACAGGTGTCCGCCACCACACCCAACGAATTTTTGTATTTTTAGTAGAGATGGGATTTCACCATGTTGGTCAGGCTGGTCTCAAACTCCTGACCTCAAGTGATCCACCCACCTCGGCCTCTCAAAGTGCTGGGATTACAGGCGTGAGCCACCATGCCCAGCCTAAAAGATGAAACTCTAACTTGCCTCACAGGCAGGGTTACCTAAGTCTGGCAACCCCACACACAGGTCTTTGTGGGGAAGGGGACGGTTCCCTCTCCTCTTCCTTCAGCCACTCATGCCTTCTTTAGGCCTAAAGCAATAAGCACCTTCCTCTCCCTCCCTAAGCACTGGCTGTTCCTTCAGACTATACACTTTTCCCCCACATCCCTTCTGCTGGCCAACGCCTGCTCCTACTCAGAGCTCCACTGAGTCATCCCTTCCTCTAAGAAAACCTCTCTTCACCCTTCCAGATGATGCCCAGGTCAGTTTCCACTGTATCTCCACTTCAAAAGCTGTGTATATTTCCTTCAAAGATTTCCATCAGCCGGGTGCTGTGACTCGTGCCTGTAATCCCAGCACTTTGGGAGGCCGAGGCGGGTGGATCACCACAGGTCAGGAGTTTGAGACCAGCCTGGCCAACATGGTGAAACCCGTCTCTACTAAAAACACAAAAATTAGTAGGCGTGGTGGCACATACTTGTAATCCCAATTACTTGGGAGGCTGAGGCTGGAGAATCACTTGAACCCAGGAGGCAGAGTTTGCAGTGACCAGAGATCATGCCACTGTACTCCAGCCTGGGTGACAAGAGCAAAACGTTCTCCAAAAAAAAAAAAAAAACCAAACAGTTTGTATGAGGTTTACCCCTAAATATTTCAGGAAGTTTTCTTACTACAATACTATGATCATAGGCTTGGTGTGGTGGCCACACTTGTAATCTGAGCACTTTAGAAGGCCAAGATGGGTGGATCACCTGAGGCCAGGAGTGTTGAAGAGCCTGGCCAACGTGGTGAAACTCCATCTCTACTAAAAATACAAAAACTAGCCAGGCGTAGTGGCACACCTGTAATCCCAGCTACTCCAGAAGCTGAGGCAGAAGAATCGCTTGAACCCGGGAGGTGGAGGTTGCAATGAGCCAAGATCGCACCACTGCACTCCAACTGGGCAACTAGTGAGACTCTTTAAAATAAAAAAGCGTGTATGTGTGTGTGTGTGTGTGTGTATGTGTATATACACACACATATACTTTTATATATATATATATATATAAAATGATCATAACTCAGAAAAATTAAAGATTCCTTAATATCATCTAATATGTAGCCCATATTCAAATTTACCAACTTGTCCTCCAAAATGCTTTCTTGTATTTGATTTGTTCCAACCAAGATCTTTATTTATTTATTGAGACTGGGTCTTGCTTTATCGCCCAGGCTTCTGGCACAATCACAGTTCACAGCAACCTCAACCTCCCGGCCTCAGCCTCCTGAGTAGCTGGGACCACAGGTGTGTGCCACCACACCCAGCTAACTTGTATGTATGTATGTATGTATGTATGTATGTATGTATTGGTAGAGATAGGATCTTGCTCTATTGTCCAGGCTGGTCTCAAACTCCTGGCCTCAAGCAGTCCTCCTCCCTGGGCCTCCAAAAGGGCTAGGATTACAGGCATGAGCCACTGTGCCCAGACTCAACCAAAATCTAAATACGGTCTGCACAGTGCATTTGGCTGCGTCTCTTCAGTCTCATTTAAATGTAGAATAACTTTTTCCCCCTTTGCCATTGACTTGGTGAACTGCTGAAGTATTTTAAGTAAATTACAGACATCATGTCCCACCTTCTAGATTTCTCTGATTGCTTCCTCCTGGTGTTGTTTAGCCTGTATTTTCTGTAAACTGGAAATTAGATCTCCAGGCTTGATTAGCTTCCGGTTGACTCTGCCGACGAAAACACTTTCTGGAGGCCGGGCCTGGTGGCTCATACCTGTAATCCCAGCACTTTAGGAGGTCGAGGCAGGTGGATTACCTGAGGTCAGAAAACCAGCCTGGCCAGCATGGTGAAACCCTGTCTTTATTAACAACACAAAAAATTAGCCGGTCGTGGTAGTGGGCGCCTGTAATCCCAGCTACTTGGGAGGCGGTGGCAGGAGAATCACTTGAAGCCAGAGGTGGAGGTTGCAGTGAGCCAAGATCCGTGCCAATGCACTCCAGCCTGGGCGACAAGGGCAAAACTCTGTCTCAAAAAAAATAAAATTTTTTTTAAAAAAGAAAATACTTCGAAGACGATCAGATACCGTCGTCGTTTCGACCATAAACGATGCCTGATGCCGACTGGCGATGCGGCGGCGTTATTCCCATGACCCGCCGGGCAGCTTCCGGGAAAGCAGAGTCTTTGGGTTCCGGGGCGGGGAGTATGGTTGCAAAGCTGAAACTTAAAGGAATTGACGGAAGGGCACCAAATTTTTTTTTTTTTTTTTTTTTTTT
>NW_022436952.1:5262173-5272230 GCF_009761245.1 Sapajus apella | reverse complement strand
GCAACCTCCGCCTCCCGGGTTCAGGCAATTCTCCTGCCTCAGCCTCCTGAGTAGCTGGGATTACAAGCACGTGCCACCATGCCCAGCTAATTTTTTGTATTTTTAGTAGAGACGGGGTTTCACCACGTTGACCAGGATGGTCTCGATCTCTTGACCTCGTGATCCACCCGCCTCGGCCTCCCAAAGTGCTGGGATTACAGGCTTGAGCCACCGCACCCGGCTACCAAATTTTTAATTAAAAAAAAAAAAAAGGGCCGGGCGCGGTGAAACCCCATCTCTACTAAAAATACAAAAAATTAGCTGGGCATGGTGGTGCGCGCCTGTAATCCCAGCTACTCGAAGGTAATGGCTGGAGAATTGCCTGAACCCGGGAGGCGGAGGTTGCGGTGAGCCGAGATCGGGCCATTGCTCCCCAGCCGGGGAAAAAAGAGCGAAACTCCGTCTAAAAAAAAAAAAAAAAAAAGAAAGAAAGAAACGAAAATACTTTGTGGGTGAAGCTTCCACCAACACATTCCATTCCCTTGGGGTGTCCCCGATGCCTAAGTTCCACTGTTAGTGATATAGTACTGATTGGTTGCTCCCCTTGGACAGCCCACCTGCATTTTCTGGTTGGGCCAGGTGGCTCATGCCTGAGCACTTTGGGGGGCTGAGCCAGGCAGATCACTTGAGGTCAGGAGTTTGAGACCAGCCTGGGCCAACATGGTGAAACCCTATCTCTACCAAAAATCCAAAAATTAGCTGGGTGTGGTGGCGTGCACCTGTAGTCCCAGGTACTCGGGAGGCTGAGGCAGAAGAATCTCTTAAACCTGGGAGGTGGAGGTTTGCAGTGAGCCAAGATCAAGCCACTGCACTCCAGCCTGGGCAACAGAGCAAGACTCTGTCTCCAAAAATAACTAAATAAATAAATGAAAGAAAACTATTTTACAGATGAGGAAAACGGAGGCTCTGCCTTGTTCAGTCACTCGCCCCAGAGAGCAGCAAGAAATGGTTAAGACCTAAAGGAAGGGGCCGGGTGCAGTGGCTCACGCCTGTAATCCCAGCACTTTGGGAGGTCAAGGTGGGTGGATCACAAGTTCAGGAGTTCAAGACCAGCCTGGCCAAGATGATGAAACCCTGTCTCTACTAAAAATACAAAAACTTAGCCTGGCACGGTGGCACACACCTGTAATCCCATCTACTCAGGAGGCTGAGATGGAGAATTGCTTAAACCCGGGAGGCTGTTGCAGTAAGCCGAGATTGTGCCACTGCGTGCCAGCTTGGGCAACAGAGCGAGACTCCATCTCAAAAAAAAAAAAAAAAAAAAAGTCCTAAAAGAAGGCAATGACCACAGGAACAGACAGGTTTTGGAGGGGGAATCAGCAGCATTTGTAAACAACTGGCTGTGAAGGGGAGGGGAACCAGCAGCCCTAGCAGAGGCAGAGGCTTCCCCCACATCTCAGGGCAGGACGCAGGGAGACAGCGCAAGTCAGGGGGAAAGTAATGAGCTCAGGCTCCAGGCTGCCCAGATGTCTCCAAGCAGCTCTCTAGGGAAATGGTGTTTATAACATGACAATGTCTATAATTTGGCTTCCGGCATGACTCGATAATTAGCTTAAGCTATCCCTCATTGGCATTTTATTCAAAGCAAGGACATCTTCCATTCATTCTGATGAGGCCTGCCTTCTGTGTGTCCTAGGGTAAGTGTGAACTGGGAGCTGTGCCTCTCTCTTTTGACTGAAGTGGGCTGGAGACTGAAGCCGGGGGTGGTTGAACTGTCTGCTCACTGGGCTCGAGTCTGTCTCTGGGGCTTGGGGGTGTGGGCTCCCCCTCGGATAAGGGGTTGGGGTGCCGCGACCTGCACGTTTAATGCCTAGCAGGAGTTTGGCCCAGAGATTGGTTTCTAAGAGCTGCATGGAGGAGGCAGTGACCAGAAAGATGGGGGATAGATCTCTTGGGAGGCAGCTTCGGGGGACTGCGAAAAAGATGCTTCAGGCTGAACAGGGCTGTGCTTAGGGAAAATGGGAACGCTTCAGGGTTAGGATGTATCAACCAGGTAGATTCATCAAGAAGACAGAGTTGAGAAGGCCCTCATGTTTTTGTCTCTGGAGAAAGTGGACGCTAGTAGCTGGGGTGGGACCTGGAAAAGGAAGGGTGGGGAGATGCGGAGCTTTGTTTTGGACTCAGGGAGTGGCCAGAGGAGACCTGGAAAAGGAAGCCTGGGACTGGAGAGGTGAGGACACAGGCACACAGGTCAAGGGTAAAGCTACAGACATGGATAAGATCTTCCAGGGGAAGCCACGTGGATCCAGAAGTGGACCCCCTCGGGAGGGGCAGGGCAAAAGGACCCTCACAAAGGTGGCTGGGAAAGGAAGAGAGTGAGACTCGAGGGCAAGGGAAAGGCAGTTCTCAGAGGAGGGGGATGGTCATGGGGACCAAATGCCAGGGGCAGGGTAAGCAGGACGGCGTTTGAGGAGCTACTGACCTTAGTGATTCTGAAGGCTTAGGAGACTCCGGCTTCTCAGCAAAAACAGAAATGAGAGGACTCAGTTGGAGTCAGAGCCCTGTGGACCAAGAAGCAGAAAGTATAATAGAATTGTCTCTCAGCCTGGAATAAGCTCAGGAACAGCACCCGCTGGCTGCTGCCAGTGAAGCCACAGAAAGTGACCGTTGCTAGCCTCTGGTCACTTGCTCCTCAGAATAGATGAGGAAGGCATCAGATTGGCACAGCTTGGGCCATATGTCCACATCCTGGCTGCCCAGGGCATGAAGACAGAAGCTCAGAATTCCTTCCTTCAGTTTTTTCTGTAAATATTTACTGAGAAGCTAGAATGTGCCAGGCACAGTAATACAAGAGCACAATCCACAGACATCCCTGTCTTCATAGCACTCACACTCAAGGGGAAAGAATGACAACAGGCCGGGCGCAGTGGTTCACGTCTGTAATCCCAGCACTTTAGGAGGCCAAAGCGAGTGAATCACCTGAGGTCAGGAATTTGAGGCCAGCCTGACCAACATGGTGAAACCCTGTCTCTACTAAAAACGAAAAATTAGCCGGGTGTGGTGGCACGTGCCTGTAATCCCAGCAACTTGGGAGGCTGAGGCAGGAGAATCTCTTGAACCCAGGAGGCGGAAGTTGCAGTGAGCCGAGATCTCGCTATTGCACTCCAGCCTGGGCAACAAGAGGGAAACACTGTCTCAAAAAAAAAAAAAGAAAGAAAGAAAGAAAAGAAAAGAGTGATGATGACACGCAGACATAAATGTGGAAATAATGTAAAAACTGAAGGATAAAGGAAAGGTATAAGGAAGATGGGTAGTATGGGGCGGCAGGGGAACAGGGTACAGTTTGTTGTGTTTTTTCTTTTGAGACGGAGTTTTGCTCTTGTTGCTCAAACTGGAGTGCAATGGCATGATCTCAGCTCACTGAAACCTCCAACTCCTGAGTTCAATCGACTCTCCTGCCTTAGCTTCCCAAGTAGCTGGGATTACAGGCACCTGTCACCATGCTCGGATGATTTTTTTTTTTTTTTTGTATTTTTAGTAGAGATGGGGTTCCACCATATTGGCCAGGCTGGTCTCAAACTCCTGACCTTAGGTGGGTGATCCGCCCACCTCCGCCTTCCAAAGTGCTGGGATTACAGGCGTGAGCCACTGCACCCAGCCCAGGGTATAGTGTTTTGTTTGTTTGTTTTTTGAGAGGGAGTCTCACCCTGCTACCCAGGCTGGAGTGCAATGCCACAATCTTGGCTCACTGAAACCTCTGCCTCCTGGGTTCAAACTATTCTCCTGCCTCAGCCTCCGAAGTAGCTGGATTACAGGTGCCTGCCACCATACCCAGCTAATTTTTGTATTTTTAGTAGAGAGAGGGTTTTGCCATATTGAATAGGCTAGTCTTGAACTCCTGACCTCAGGTGATCCGCCCACCTTGGCCTCCCAAAATGCTGGGATTACAGGCATGAGTCCCTGAGCCAGGCCCAGGGTGCAGTTTTTTGTTTTGTTTTGTTTTGAGAGGGAGTTTCAGTCTTGTTGCCCAGGCTGGAGTGTAATGGCTCGATCTCGGCTCACCATAACCTCCGCCTCCCAGGTTCAAGCAGTTCTCCTGCCTCAGGCTCCTGAGTAGATGGAATTACAGGCATGTGCCACCACACCCAGCTAATTTTTGTATTTTTAGTTGAGATGTGGTTTCTCCACATTGGTCAGGCTGGTCTCGAACTCCCGACCTCAGGTGATTCCCTCCCCCACCCCTCGGCCTCCCAAAATGCTGGGATTACAGACATGAGCCACTGCACCCAGCCCAAGGTGTAGGTTTTCTTTTCTTTTATATATATATATATTTTTTTGAGGCAGAGTCTCCCTCTGTTGCCCAGGCTGGAGTGCAGTGGCACGATCTCGGCTCACTGCAACCTCCACCTCCCAGGTTCAAGCAGTTCTCTGCCTCAGCCTCCCCAGTAGCTGGGATAACAGGCACCCGCCAACACAGGTATTGTAAAAATACAATTTTTGTATTTTTAGTAGAGATGGGTTTTCACCATCTCGGCCAGGTTTGTCTTGAACTCCTGACCTCGTGATCCACCCGCCTCAGCCTCCCGAAGCGCTGGGATTACAGGTGTGAGCCACTGTGCCCGGCCCCAGTGTGTAGTTTTAAATAGGGTGGTCCTGCAGGACTCCGTCGCTCACACCTGTAATCCCAGCACTTCGGGAGGCTGAAGTGGGTGGATCGCTTGAGCCCAGGAGCTCAAGACCAGCTGGGCAATATGGCGAAACCCCGTCACTACAAAAAATGCAGAAATTAGCCTGGTGTGGTAAGCACATGCCTGTAGTCCCAGCTACTCAGGGGACTGAGCTGGGAGGATCACCTGAGCCCAGGGAGGTCAAGGCTGCAGTGAGCCGAAATTGTGCCACCGTACTCAAGTGTGGGTGACAGAGTAAGACCCTGTCTCAAAAAAAGTAATGTACTAAAAAGGAATAAATAGGATTGGGCGCAGTGGCTCATGCCTGTAATCCCAGCACTTTAGGAGGCCAAGATGGGAGATCACGTGAGGTCAGGAGTTCGAGACCAGCCTGACCAACGTGGACAAACCTCCTCTCTACTAAAAATACAAAAATAGCTGGGCGTGGTGGCACATGTATGAAATTCCAGCTACTCAGGAGGCTGAGGCAGGAGAATTGCTCGAACCCAGGAGGTGATTTTGGTGAGCCAAGATTGCTCCACTGTGCTCCATCCTGGGCAGCAAGAGCAAAACTTTGTCTCAAAAAAAAAAAGTAATTAATAAATTACTTTTATTAAATAAAAAGATTAATAAATAAATAGGATGGTCCAGAAAAGCCTAGTTGAGAAGGCAGGAGCACACCAAGAAACAGCAGGAAAGCTGGTGACCAGAGGATGGGGGTTGGGCTGGAATGGAGAAGAAGCTGGAAGGATTGGGGCCATAGGTCGCATAGGACCTTGCAGGCCCCCGGAAGGGCTTGGGCTTCTCTTCTTCCCTCTTGGGTTTTTTTTTTTTGACTGGGTCTTGCTCTGTCACCCAGGCTGGAGTGCAGTGATATGATCTTGGCTCACTGCAACCTCCGCCTCTCAGGTTCAAGGGATCCTCCTACCTCAGCCTCCCAAGTAGCTGGGATTACAGGTGTGTGCCACCACCAGCAGCTAATTTTTGTATTTTTAGTAGAGACAGGGTTTCATCATGTTCCCCAGGCTGGTCTCGAACTCCTGACCTCAAGTGATCTGCCTGCCTCAGCCTCCCAAAGTGCTGGGATTACAGGTGTGCGCTGCTGCGTCTGGACCTCAGGCTTCCCTTTGAATGCCATGAGAACACCTGGGGGACTCTGAGCTCAGAGGTGATCTGATCATCTTACAGCTTAATAGAATTGTTCTGGCCACTGCATAGGGAATAAATGGCAGGGCCAAGGATGGAGGCAGGGAGACCAGTTAGGAGGTGACTGCAGTAATCCAGGGAAGAAAATGGTGGGGGAGGTGGTGGCGAGTCATCACATTCTGCACATATTTTGAAGGTAGAGCTGACAGGATTTGCAGACAGAATGGAGGTGGGAGAGGAGACAGGGAAGATTGTAAGGTTTTCACCTGAACAGTGAGAAAGATGGAGTTGCCATCAGTTGAGAAGGAGAAGGGTGTGGATGAAGCGGTGGGTGTGGGTGGGAGGGGCGAAGCAAGGGTAGATCCAGGGTTCCAGGGAGATCACCCAACGGGGCACTCCCCTGACCTAGGAAGCGGGACACCAGATAGCCACAACCTCCAGCAAATGTCCAGGACAGGTGGTTCCTGGCGACCTGCGGCACAGCGATTCCAGCAGGGTGAGGAGGAACCAGAGAGCAAAGTGAGCTGCGCACTGGAGGCCGAGCTTGGTCTTCTGACTTACAAAGCAGAGCAGAGGGATCTGGGAGACACAGAGAGTGGTGGCCTGAGCCCATGTGGAGGCTGCCAGGAAGAGGCAGGAGAGGGAGAGAGTGCAGATCAGGATAAAGAGTCTCCACGCGAGGGAGGAGAGATGGATCCCAGCCAAGGCTTGGCTGCAAAAGCACAGGGTCAGGCTCAAGGCACTGAGGGCCTGGACCAGCTTCAGGGAACAGGGGGAAAGGATCCAGAGACATTTGCACAACAGAGGTGGCCAGGAAGTGGTTGGAGAGTGGGAGGAATCAGGCCCAACTCCAGGATTTGAATCCCAACTCTTGCCAGTGTCCTGAAGGCCTCTGTCCCCCTCTAAGTCCAGGCTTCCTTATCTTCAAACCACGTCAGTCCTGGGCCCCTGCTGCACCCCAGAGTCCTCAGTCCTCTGAGCTCAGCCTCATACCTGATTCTAAATCCACCCGCTGCTTTCTCTGCTATTGCAGGCCACAATCAGGGGACACTGTTCGCTTGCTGTTGCCAATGCTCTCTGGCCCCTCTATCCCACAGCTGGGTGGTGTGGCTCCTTCTCCCGCCCTCCACCAGAGCCCCCATCTCAGCAACAGCTTTGCTTTCTGTCTCAAAGAGAAATATCGCTGAGCCAGGGAAGCTGAGAACAAAAGAGTACACATAATACACCCTTAGGAGGTTCTAGAAGCAGTGACACTCACCTACCATGACCCGCAGTGATAGAAATCAGATCAGTGCTGTCTGGGGCTAAGAGACTGATTGCAATGGGATAGGAAGTAACTTTCCAAACAGATGGAAATGTTCTATATCTTCAGCGGGGGGTGGTTACACAGCTGTATTCACTGGTCATCACCTATACATTGAAAATGTGTGGGCCGGGCGCGGTGGCTCAAGCCTGTAATCCCAGCACTTTGGGAGGCCGAGGCTGGTGGAACGCGAGGTCAAGAGATCGAGACCATCCTGGTCAACATGGTGAAACCCCGTCTCTATTAAAAATACAAAAAAATTAGCTGGGCATGGTGGCACGTGCCTGTAATCCCCGCTACTCAGGAGGCTGAGGCAGGAGAATTGCCTGAACCCAGGAGGCGGAGGTTGCGGTGAGCCGTGATCGCGCCATTGCACTCCAGCCTGGGTAACAAGAGCGAAACTCCGTCTCAAAAAAAAAAAAAAAGAAAGAAAATGTGTGCATTTTATTATATGTAAATTACACTATCATAAAATTTATTTCATTATTTTTTTGAGACAGAATTTCACTCTTGATGCCCAGGCTGGAATGCAATGGTATGATCTCGGCTCACTGCAACCTCTGCTTCCCGAGTCCAAGCAATTCTCAGCCTCCTGAGTAGCTGGGATTACAGGCGCATGCCACCAAGTCCGGCTAATTTTTGTATTTTTAGTAGAGATGGGGTTTCACCATATTGGTCAGGCTGGTCTCGAATTCCTGACCTCAGGTGATCAACCCGCCTTGGCTTCCCAAAGTGTTGGAATTATAGGTGTGAGCCACGGCACCCAGCCAGTTCTCTATTTTATTTTATTTTATTTTATTTTATTTTATTTTGAGACAAAGTCTTGCTCTGTCCCCCAGGCTGCAGTGCAGTAGCACAATCTCAGCTCACTGCAACCTTCGCCTCCCAGGTTCAAACGATTCTCCTGCCTCAGCCTCCCAAGTAGTTGGGACTACAGGCATGCGCCACCACAGCGGCTAATCTTTGTATTTTTAGTAGAGACAAGGTTTCACCATATTAGCCGAGCTGGTCTCAAACTCCTGACCTTGTGATCTGCCTGCCTCCCCGTCCCAAGTAGCTGGGACTACAAGTACCCACCACCATGCCGAGCTAATTTTTAAATTTTTTGTAGAGACAGGATCTCATTATGTTGCCCAGGTTGGTCTCAAACTCCTGGGCTCAAGTGATTCCTCTGGCCTTTGCTCTCCAAGTGTTTGGCCTAAAAAAAAAAAATTTTTTTTTTTTAGGCAGAATCTTGCTCTGTCCCCCAGGCTGGAGTGCAGTAGCACGATCTCAGCTCACTAAAACTTCCTCCTGCTGTGCAAGCAATTCTTACGCCTCAGCCTCCCAAGTAGCTGGGATTACAGATGTTCACCACCACACACAGCTAGTTTTTGTATTTTTAGTAGAGAAAAGGTTTCACCATGTTGGCAGGCTGGTCTTGAACTCCTGGCCTCAAGTGATCCATCCACCTCGGCCTCCCAAAGAGCTGAGATTACAGGCATGAACCACCATGCCAGACCTTAAAAAAATGTTTTAAAGGCTGGGTGCGCTGGCTCACGCCTATAATCATCCCAGCACTTTGGGAGGCCAAGGCAGATGGATCACGAGGTTAAAAGTTTGCAACCAGCCTGACCAACATGGTGAAACCCATCTCTACTAAAAATACAAAAATTAGCCAGGTGTGGTGGCACATGCCTGTAATCCCAGCTACTCAGGAGGTTGAGGCAGGAGAATCACTTGAACCCCGGACACAGAGGTTGCAGTGAGCCCTGATCATGCCATTGCACTCCAACCTGGGCGACAGAGTGAGACCCACATCCCCCCAAAAAAAAAAGTTTTAAAGAGAAAATAACAGGCTATCAAGCAGAGAAGTCCTACACACACACACCCTCCCCCCCCACACACACACGCATCTGTCTAAATCCTTTGTTTATTCCCTTCTCTCTGGCATGGCAGAGCAGTCTCTATTGTCCATGCAAGCTCTCACACCTGAGACTGTTCTCACTAAAAAACTTACGCCACTCTTTCTCGACCTTGCCTCCCTCTCCCCTGCTGTCCTCACAGCCCAGCCCCTAGGAAGGATGGGCTATATTCCCTCTTACCATGCTGGATCAGTCACCCCCCTGTGAGACACCTGCCCTGCAGGGACATTCCCTCTCTCCTTTCTGTCTCTTCTCAGGTTCCCAGGACCCCAAGTGCTTGTATCCAGAGATGGAGGGAGAGTTTCAGGCCCTAGCCTTCTGCTTTCCGCGCTGCAACTGCACAGCCTCCTGTCATGATCTTACCTGCTCCAGGGCTTCAGTTACCATCTACTGCTGACAATGCTCAAAGATACCTCTGAATATTTTTACCAGAGTATTATGGATATGGCAGAAGAGGTAGACACAGAATATGACGTTTGCTTCACAGGCGGCTTACAATTTTTAATATGATACGTATACTCAACCCCCTTCTGGGACAGTCCACTGGACCTCAGGCTCAGCAAGCCCCAAACTGAACTCATCAGCCCTCTGCCAGCCCTGCTCTTCCTCCCTTCCCGTTTAAGGCAGAAACCTGGGAGTCAGCCGGGCGAGGTGGCTCATGCCTGTAATCCCAGCACTTTGGGAGGCTGAGGTGGGAGGATCACCTGAGGTCGGGAGTTTGAGACCAGCCTGACCAACATGGAGAAACCCCCATCTCTACTAAAAATACAAAATTAGCCGGGCGCGGTGGCTCATGCCTGTAATCCCAGCACTTTGGGAGGCCGAGGCGGGTGGATCACGAGGTCAAGAGATCGAGACTATCCTGGTCAACATGGTGAAACCCCGTCTCTACTAAAAATACAAAAATTAGCTGGGCATGGTGGCGCGTGCCTGTAATCCCAGCTACTCAGGAGGCTGAGGCAGGAGAATTGCCTGAACCCGGGAGGCGGAGGTTGCGGTGAGCCGAGATCGCGCCATTGCACTCCAGCCTGGGTAACATGAGTGAAACTCCGTCTCAA
>NW_022436952.1:5203327-5262073 GCF_009761245.1 Sapajus apella | reverse complement strand
AAAAATACAAAATTAGCTGGGTGTGGTGGCACATGCCTGTAATCCCAGCTACTAGGGAGGCTGAGGCAGGAGAATTGCTTGGGGGCAGAGGTTGCAGTGAGCCCAGTTCATGCCATTGCACTCCAGCCTGGGCAACAAGAGCAAAACTCTATTCAAAAACGAAACCTGGGAGTCACCCTCTTACTCTGTGACCACCAATTGTCAATTATCCCCTTCTCTTGATTTCACCCTCTAAGACTCCCCTTTCTTCACCCCTACAGACACTCCCAGAGAGGTTCCAGGATTCATTTATTCAGTATTAACTGAGCACCTACTCTGTGCCAGATGCTGATTCCAGTGCTCGAACACAACATGTAAAAATCAGTGCCCTACAGAGCTCCCCTTCTAGCACTTGCAGTAATTTCAAAAGCCACTCCACCTTTCATTCTAACCCCTCTAACTGCCCACTCTGCTGCGGCCACAGCGAACGTCACCACATGTGCATCTGCTCAGCATCTTCCATGGGACCTCACTCTTCTGGGATCAAGCCTGGGTTGTGAGGCATCCTGATCCCTTTCTTCCTGTCTTCTCTCATTTTCCTTTCCTCTCCCACCAAACATTTGTACCCTCTGAACATGGTGGACTCCCTCTGGAGGCGGCCCGTCCCCCAACATAAGGCATCTCCCATTGCCTATCTGGTGGCCTACCCCTCAACCCCAAGCCTGCAGGACCAGAATTGCTCTTATCTTTCCTGCAGCACCAGTGCCTGGCCCATTGTCTGGCACACAGTCGGGGTCAACAAATGGTAACTGATTACACAGATAACAGTGAATTCACAGCCGTGTCACAACGATAGGGAGGGTCTTGGGGAGTAGGGAAACACGAGTTCTGAATTAGCCCCAGAATACCCGCCAATTGATAATTTAGACCAACGCCATGGATACCTAGTTTTTTTGGGGTTTTGTTTAGTTTTGTTTTTGTTTATTTTCCTCTAATCAACACCATGCATTTTTTTTTTTTTAGACAGTCTCAGTCTGTCACCCATGCTGGAGTGTGCAGGGGCGAGATCTCTGCTCACTGCAACTTCTGCCTCTCGGGTTCAAGCGATTCTCCCGCCTCAGCCTCCTGAGTAGCTAGGATTACAGGTATGCACCACCATGTCCAGCTAATTTTTTTTTAATTTTTATTTTTAGTAGAGATGGGATTTCACCATGTTGGTCAGGCTGGTCTCGACCTCCTGAGCTCGTGATCCACCCGCCTCGGCCTCCCCAAGTGCTGGGATTACAGGTGTGAGCCACCGCCCCTGGCCTGGATTTCCGCTCTTTTTGCTCAGGCTGGAGTGCAATGGCTTGATCTCGGCTCACCTAAACCTCCGCCTTCTGGGTTCAAGTGATTCTCCAGCCTCAGCCTCCCGAGTAGCTCGGATTACAGGCATGTATCACCAAGCCCAGCTAATTTTGTATTTATAATAGAAACGATATTTCTCCATGTTGGTCAGGTTGGACTTGAACTCCCAACCTCAGGTGATCTGCCCCCCTAGGCTTCCCAAAGTGCTGAGATTACAAGCGTGAGCCATCTCGCCCCGCCCCTGGACACCTAGTTAAAAGCAGGGTGCTAGCTGGGCATGGTGGCTTACAACTGTAATCCCAGCACTTTGGGAGGCTGAGGCAGGAGGATTACTTGAGCTGAGTCAGGATCCGCCCAGGCCAGGTTGGGTGGCTCAGTACCGTAATCCCAGCACTTTGGGAGGCCGAGGCGGGGGGATTACCTGAGGTCAGGAGTTTGAGACCAGCCTGGCCAATCGGTGAAACCCCATCTCTACTAAAAATACAAAAAATGAGCTGGGTATGGTGGCGGGCACCTATAATCCCAGCTACTTGGGAGGTTGAAGCAGGAGGATCTCTTGAACCTGGGAGGTGGAGACTGCAGTGAACTGAGACTGCACCATTGTACTCCAGCCTGGGTGACAAGAGTGAAACTGAATCTAAAAAAAAAAAAAAAGAAAGAAAGAAAAAATCAGCCTAGGCAATAAAGCAAGACCCTGCCTCTATTTAAAAAAAAAAAAAAAAAAAAAGTAAGGTGCAAGTCCTGCTTTTTTTTTTTTTTTTTTAAGACAGGGTTTCACCATGTTGGTCAGGCTGGTCTTGAACTCCCGACCTCAGGTGATCCACCCGCCTTGGCCTCCAAAGTGCTTGGATTACAGGCATGAGCCACCACGCCCAGCCAAGTCCTGCTTTTGCACCTACTGCTCTTTCCTAACCCTAGAAATTTCCACAGGAGCAGAGTCATCGACCTACAGAATGTTAACAACAAGGAGACTTTCAAGATCTGGTCACCTGACCAAATACCAGAGAGGGTAACTGCTTTGCCCAAGGTCACACTGCTGGACAGGGGCAGGGCTGGGACTAGAGTCCAAGTAGCTCTGGAAGATGGGAACAAGAATAGAACCTATCTCCCTGCTGTTGCAGGGAGTATATTACAGCACTGGGCACATAATAAGCTCTCATCAAATGTGAGCTGCTGCTGTTATCATTGCTATTGTCATCTTCATCACCACAGCTGTCCATCCTTGCCTCCAAGTTCCTTGCCTCCTGATCCTCCCATCCCCTAGTGCTATTCTCCACTATTTCCTCCCTTTCCCCTCAATCCATGATCTCCTCCTCCCTTCTCCCCTCCCAATTCATGTTTGGCCCACTGCGGTCAGCCTCCACCACCACCAGTGCCTGGAACCTTCCAGGCAGAGGTCACCAGGGACTTCCTCCTTATAGAACCCTTCCGTCCCTTGACCTCTCAATGACATGTGACCCTGGCATTGCTTCCTCTTTAAATATCCTTGACTTCTTCTTCTTTTTTTTTTTTTTTTTTGAGATGGAGTCTTGCTCTATCACCAGGCTGGAGTGCAGTGGCGCAATCTGGTCTCCCTGCAACCTCCACCTCCCAGGTTCAAGCAATTCTCCTGCCTCAGCCTCCCAAGTAGCTGGGATTACAGGCACATGCCACCATGCCCAGCTAATTTTTGTATTTTTAGTAAAGACAGGGTTTCACCACTTTAGTCAGGCTGGTCTCGAACTACTGACCTTATGATCCGCCCTCCTTGGTCTCCCAAAGTGCTGGGATTACAGACATGAGCCACTGTGCCCAGCCAATGTCCTTGACTAACACGAACTCTCCTTCTGCTCAAGACAGCCACCTCTCCCTCTCGTCCCTGCTGATCCAGACCCAGTCAACTGCCTACTGGGTATTACCACCTCTTGTGCCACAGGCACCCAACGTCAGCACATCCAAAACAGTTTGCCACCAGCTCCATCAACACAGCCCTCTCCTACGTTCTACTGTTCAGTGCATAGACAGACCCCGTCTACCAAATCACCTAGGCTGCCCCAGGCAAGACTGAGAGGAGGACTCCCAGAGGTGCAGCCCAGGAGATGGATTTGGTGGATGGGGCTCGTCTGAACATCCTTCTTAATATCCACCTTTTTTTTTTTTTTTTTTTTTGAGATGGAGTCTCCCTCTATCACCCAGGCTAGAGTGCAGTGGTTCGATAATCTCAGCTCACTGCAACCTCTGCCTCCCGGGTCCAAGAGATTCTCCTGCCTCAGCCTCTCAAGTAGCTGGGATTACAGGCATGTGCCACCGTGCCTGGGTAATTTTGTATTTTTTAATAGAGATGGGGTTTCACCATGTTAGCAAGGATAGTCTCAATCTCCTGACCTGGTGATCCACCCACCCTGCCTCCCAAAGTGCTGGGATTAAAGGTGTTAGCCACCGCGCCTGGCCCATCCCACCTTCTTAAATCCTTATACCTAGTACTCCTTGCCTCTCCTCTGCTGCTGCCAAGTCAAGCTCTCAGCTCTCACCTGGACCCTTACAAGTCTCCTAACCCCACGAATTTGAGTGGGATCTAGGACCCCATCCCAGACCTAGAATCTACATTTGAACAAGATCCCCAGGGGATTCATACATACTTTACAAGTTGAGAATCCCTGTCCTAACCAATTTCCCAACCTCTAGTCTCCCCCTAAGAAATTCCTGACTTGACAACCAATGTGCAAATATGGCCACACACCTTTTACCTAAAAGCCCTCAGTCCATGGCACCCACCACTGCTCTCAGGATTAAGTCCAAACTCCTTAGCAAGCTGTCCATGGGCACTTCATTCGTTTTTGCCTGAGAGCCATCTCTCTCACCCTTTCTCCTGCTCGCCTACCACACATTCCACTATGTGGGTGCCACAGTGTGCAACTTCAACACACACATTTCGCTGGTGCCTGCCTCTGCACCTTTTTTTTTTTTTTTGAGACAAGGCCTTGTTCTGTCGCCCAGGCTGGAGTACAGTGGCATGATCTCCGCTAACTACAAACTTCATCTCCCTGGTTCAAGCAATTCTCTGCCTCAGCCTCCTGAGTAGCTGGGATTACAGGCACCCACCACCATACCTTGCTAATTTTTGTATTTTTAGTAGAGACAGAGTTTCACCATCTGGGCCAGGCTGGTCTCAAACTCCTGACCTTGTGATCCGCCCGCCTCGGCCTCCCAAAGTGCTGGGATTACAGGCATGAGCCACCATGCCCGGCTGCCTCTGTGCCTTTGAACATGTCATTTCTCCTGCCTGGAATGGTCTTCTGCCCCTTACCTACCGCCTGCAAACTCTCCCTCACCCAGCCTTGGTCCCAGTTCAGGCCTTCCCTGACCCCATAAACTCAGTTACTTCCTCCCTGCAGTGTCAGCACCATTGATGGCACTGTCCTGTCATAGCCCTTTTCATCCTGCAGTTAATACTTCCCTACGCCTATCACCCCCACTAGCTCTCTGTGTACCTCCCATGTAGCTCCATGTATGTTAATGCTTCCCTATGCCTATCACCCCCACGTGCTATGTGTGTGTCTCCCATGGCCAGCCCATGGTGATTCAGTGAGTGTCTGCGGAAAGACTGAATCATTAAACTTTTTCAGCGTCCATCCTGATGTTAACTATGAAGGTGAAGGATGAAGATTATGCTGCAAGAGGAACTGATAAAGTACAACAGAGCACAGCAACTGTGCTAGTCATCTGCCATTCCTCACCCTGGAAATTTCCCCAGGACCACAGTCATCAACCTACAGAATATTAACATCAAGGGGACTTTCAAGATCTGGTCACCTGACCAAATACCAGAGAGGGTAACTGCTTCGCCCAAGGTCACACTGGGCAGGGCTGGGACTAGGGTCCGACTAGCTCTGGAAAAAGTCTGGGCAGATGGCTACCTCATCCCATGAACCTCTTCCCTTCCTACCCATCCCAACTCCCTAAAGGATGTCCCTGATACCTTAACATGGTCAGGGAATTACCTGGGCTCACTCGCTCTTAAAGCACTTGCTGGGACCTTGGCAGGGTAGAGTTACCAAAATCCTGTAGATTGGAGGAAGGGATCCAATTGTCATCATTTTAGAGATTGGCAAACTGAGGCTGCTAGCCAATGGCAGAGGGCAAGATTTGATATTAAGTACTGTGTTCTGTAGAAAGACCTGAAAAGCCCAAACTCCCACATATGCAGAGTCACTATTTACAATAATCATGACTGCTGATGTCCTAATTTCAGGGAAATCCCCTCACTCCCACCAGTTCCTCCTGAAACAGAGCCTCCCTCCATCTCGCACAGGGTGTCTGACTTAGGAAACAACCTGGCCACCCACCCTCCTAAGCCAGCCAGGCCTACTAGATAGATTACCTCCGAGTCATACACTTTAATGGGGAAATCACCTTCTTTGTGCCGGGCACTTGACATGTCACTGCTCACATCAGCCCTGAGGGTGGTACTACAGTCTGCGATGGGGAAACTGAGGGTCCCAGATAAGTTACTACTAATCCTTGGTCAAAACAAGAAAGTGGCAGGGCTGGGACTCGAACTTAGATCTGCCTGACTCTAGCGGCCCCCGCCCGGGAGGGAAGCCCTCCCAGCTAAAGCCTTTCGCTGGCTGGATTACCTAGGGGAAAGTGACTTAACCTCTTCCAACGCCCCCAAGGTCAGAAGCTTTGCTTTTGGGGAGAGAAAATGGTGTGCAAACGAGACGCGAAGGAAACGCAAACCCTCGGGCGCCTGCACAGCCTCCTCCCCGAGCCCGGCTGTCTAACGGCCCAGAGGGAGAGGTCGCACTCCCGACCCCCGGCACCTGCGAAACCAAGCGCCCGGTGGGCTGGCAGAAACGAAACCTCAACACCCTCCAGCCTCCCCCGCTTGGTTCCCGGAACCGGCGGGCCAGGCTTCGCGGAAACTTGCCCGGCGGCAGCCGCCTCGGGCCCCGGGACCGCCCCGACCGCAGCCCGCAGCTCCGGGCTGGGAGGTGCGGGCCGGCGCGGTCGGGCCCGAGCAGCAACGCGACGCGCGCTTCCGCCCCGCTCGGCTCCGGCGGCGGCCGCGGCGGCCCCACAATCCCCTTCTGGCTCCGGGGACGGGCGGGGCGGGGCGAGCGGGCGGAAATAATTTTCTGTTTGGTCGTCTCTGCCCTAGTCCCTTCGCCGCGGGACGCGCGAGACGGGAGAAGGTGCGGGAGGCGGGAAGCAGGAGCGGGAGCGCGCGGCCCTGGCACGCTTAGGGCGGCGGAGAGGGCGCGAGCAGGGATTGAGCACCTACTGTGTGCCTTCACGCTTTTCAAAAGGATTTTCGTTCGGTGTTCCCTACAGCCCCTGCCCCAGAGTACTAACGCCCCATTTACAGAGGGACGAGCGGGACCTCGGAGAGGTGAAGTCGCTCGCCGAAAGTCGCACCGCCAGGGTCTGCGTGACACCCCAAAGCAGTGCTCACTGACGCGCGGAGAGCGCGGTGAACTTGAACCACTTGTTGGCTGGTTCCTGCTCTTGCTCGTTTTTTGCGGAACGGCACATAGTGGGCGCTCAGGAAAACACATGTCGGAAGCTTTATATTGAACTTGACAGCTCGACCCTGGGTACCCGCCACGAATCCAGCCCAGCCCGCGGGGCACCCGGTTTCCCCAGACTTCGCAGGGAACATTTGCGGATGGGCGCGTAGAGGCTCGGACATTCCAGCTCCGCACCCGCACTCGACCAACGCGTGGTGGCGGAACCCCTGCCGTAGCGGGGGACAGACTGGGTTCAAGTCCCGTCTCCGCCGATTTCAGGCTGAGTGACTTTGGGCAAGTCACTTCTTCCCGTCGAAACCTCAGTTGCTCCAACCACAAAATCAGGGATATGAACACCCACCCTAAAAGGGTGTGGGGAGGATTAAACGAAACAATGTTCCTAAAACACCAAACTTACAAGTGTTGTCTCCCGTCCATCCCACAAACTTAAGGACAAACCCGGCGTGGGGTGACATGAAACAAAGGCTTCCCGGCGGCCCCTTTCTCCAGGTCGTCCACCCCTGGGGCGTAGGCACCTTTTAGTGACCTCCATCCGGCGAAACCCGAAACTGCGGCCACCTTGGCAGCGGTGGGTCCCAAAAGCAAATATTCAAATATTCTGAAACTCGTGCATGACTAGGACTGACATATTTACGTTTAGTTTTCTTGCAGTTTTATTCTTGCTAGTAAAGGTAATTCGTTAGAAACCCCTGAGTGCAGTTTCTACTCTGTGTCTTGTTTAATTTTTCGTATTATCGAAATTCACAAATTTGACCAAGGAACCGGAGCGCGGCCGTCCTCCCCGGGATCCCGGCCATCCTAATAATCTGACTCTCAGCCCCTACTCTCAGGCACAGAGGTCGAAGAGACGGGCTTTCCCTGCACCGCCCTGTTTAGATGCAGCCTCTTCGTCCCGGCAGCCCTCCGGGATTCCCAGTGTCCACCGGAGCGAGGGGAGGTGGGGGACTGCAGCCCAGAACTCAGCTTCCCGGACCTCCCCAAACTCCCGCCTCTCCGGGATTAAGGGAGTAAATCCCTGACGCCAAAGACCAGGTCAAGGACAAGTTCTCCCCCGCCCTACTCCCCACTCCTGGGCGGGGATTCACCTCCCTTCCCGGATGAAAGGTACTAAAGAGCCGACGGGGGGCCGCGGCGGGCCCCAGGCCCTTGATGTTCCGGTTGAACAGGTGCTGGTGAAAAGGAGGCGGACCCAGCGGAAGAGTCTGCCAGGGGGCAGTGCACCGAAAGAGGGGCGGCCTCCTCCACCCCCAGTCCCCCTGCCCGTCTTCCCCTCTCCTGTTTGCCCCTCCTCCGCAGGAAGCGTTCCCGGCTGCGAGGTCTTTGAAGTGCCGTTGAAGCCCCCAGGACTGCCTTCTCCCCAACGCCACCCGACCTCCCGCTGGGGGGGGGGGGCGAGTGACCTTTAGTCTCCACGGGCGTCGTCCCGCTTTAGGAAGTTTTTGGGAGTCAGATCTCACCCCCGCTTCCCCACACCGGGTCTTGGGAAGAAGACTTTGGGCCGACGCCCCTCACTTCTCCCGCAGACTCAATTACAGGGACTTGAGTCCTCTGGAGTGCTGCGTGTGAGTTACGTTGTGTGTCTGTGCGTGCCTAGAGGTCTAGTGTAACTGGTGTTAGTGAGCGCCCCGTGGTTGCGGGTCTCTAACTCTCGTGGGTCTCTAAGCGCTCCCGCGGGGCTAGAGCGGAGGTTCGCGTCTCTGGGAGGGTCAGTGGTGTGACTGAGGCTGGCAGTGAGCTCGTGTCCGTGGGTGCCTCGGTGTGTTTTTGGGGCTCCGAGTCCCTGTGCGTGCGTGTGTGTCGATGAACCCGACAGGAAGCTCCCCGAGGGCAGGAATATGTTTTGCTCTCTACTGGATCTCGATCCCTGCGGCTGACACCGAGCGTTTCTTAAATATCTGTTGAATGAATAAATGTCTGCGTGCGAGAGGGTCTACCCTCCAGAGTGGCCTCCGAGGAAAGGGCCCGAGAGCACCCATCCAAAAAGACCCCCAGACACAGCAGTGAGGGGGCGAACGGCCCGCGTCTCTCTCGTTCCTCCTAGCGCCCCTAACCCCGGTCTCCACCCCCAAGTTTCCCTGGGGCTGAAGAACCCACCCAGAGACGAAGATTTGGGCGGAGGGGGCTGGAGACTCGGGAACCCGGGGCCCGAGACGGGAGGGCGGGCAGAGGGAGGGCTCGGGAGCGACGACCCAGAGCCGTAAAACGAAAAAGAAAGCAGGCAAAGCAGCGCGAAGCGAACGAGCGAAAAGCTCCCTACCAAGCCAGGCTTTGTTCCCTGAACCTAAGACTTTACCCGGCGGCGGGCGGCGGGCGCGCCGGGAGCGAGCGAGCGGAGGCGCGCGGCCATGGCTGCCGCGGCCGGGCAGGGGGGCCGGGGGGGCGGCGCGTGAGCGGGCGGCGCGGGGCGGCGCGGGGCGGGCGGGCGCCCGCGATGTGCCACTCGGCGCCTCCCCCGCCGGGCCCGGGCTGCGCGGCGGCGGGGCTGCCCTAGGAGCCGGGCGAGCGGCGCGGAGGGGGCGAGCCCAGCGCGCGAGTCTCATTGTTGTGGGGGGGGCCCGTCGGGGCATGAGGGCGAGAGCACGGCGGGGGGGGGCGGCCAGACAGAGCGAGCGAGGAGGAGGAGGAGGAGGACGCGGAGGAGGAGGAAGGAGGAGGCAAAGAAAAGAAGCGGCGGCGGCGGAGGAAGAGGAGGAGGGGGCGAGGAGGCGCGCGGCCCCCCGCTCCCTCCCTCCCCCCTGACCCCCGACCCCCGCCGGCCGGCCCCCCGCCCCAGCCCCGGAGGGAGCTCATGGGAGTATGAAGGAGATGGTAGGAGGCTGCTGCGTATGTTCGGACGAGAGGGGCTGGGCCGAGAACCCGCTGGTCTACTGCGATGGGCACGCGTGCAGCGTGGCCGTCCACCAAGGTACGGGGGTGGCCCGCGGGGGGCGGCGGGACCCCGGGGGCGGCATGCGCGGGGCGCCCCCGGCCGCGCCCTCTGGAGACCTCCCGGGGCTCGCGTGCCCCTCCCCCACCCCACCTGAAGGGAAGGGAGGCGTGGGGGGCTCCTCCCGCCCGGTCCTGGAAGACCGGGTCAGGCATTGTTTTCTTGTCTATTGTTCCAGTTCCGCGCCCCCCACCCCAAGTTGAGCGAGTTTGGGGAGAGTCTAGGAAGCAATGAGTGAACTCCCCTCGCCCCACTGCGCCGGTGTCGGGGCTGCCAGGGGAATGTTTACCTGCGAGGTGTCCCCTCCCGCCCGCGCCCGGTTATTTTGGTCCCGGCTCCGGGAGGAAGAGGTCAAGGGGGGGGCGTCATCCCCCCCTCGCTTCCGGATACTGGGAGGAGCGGACTTGGCAAGGGAAGAGAAGGGTCCCAGGGGAGAAGGGACTCCTAAAATCCACCAGGGAAGAGCTGAGGATGGGAGAGAGGTTGTGCAGGGGGCCGGAATCGAGAAGAGGGAGGCTTGGAGTTTCCCCCAGCAGCACATGGTTCGGGAGTTAACTCCTTGAGGAATCTTGCCGAGGGCGCAGGCTGGCATCTCCCGCCTGCCTGGCACAGGCAGCCGGGCCCCCCCTTCCTGGGACAACCCTGAATGCTGTGGCCGGGGGCTCTTCCCGCCACGCTCCTCTCGGTTTCCAGCACTGCACCTGCCCTCGGCCTTGACTTTTGACCTGATTCTGTGATACTCAGAAGTAGAAGATGAGGTCCCTAGACCCCCTACTTTGCCTCGTCCCTCACTGGCCCTTTAAGAAATCCCCCCGCCCACAACAACAAAACGTGTTTGACGGTCGTGATTGTTGTCCCCACTGGTTTTCTCTATTCTTGATTCTGATGGCTGGTCCGCTGGGAAGCAAGTCCAGAAAGGGCGTGGGGGGAGGATCATCTGGAAGTTTAAGGTCAAAGACTCAGACTTCCCGCCCTGTTTGGAGTAGTTGCTTGTGTGGCTGAAGGCTGGTGTTGTGTGGTCGGGCAGGGCTGCTGTTGAGTGTGTGACCCCCAGACTGGGGTGCAGCCCCCACCGCTGGAACTGGCTCTAGTCTTTTGGAGTCACTGCCTTCCCCCAGTTACCCTGGGAAAAGCCACTGGCTGACAGCTTTGCTCAGAGACTATCCTCCCCACCCTCAGCTTGCTATGGCATCGTTCAGGTGCCAACGGGACCCTGGTTCTGCCGGAAATGTGAATCTCAGGAGCGAGCAGCCAGGGTGGTGAGTTCCAGACTACCCCCCTCCACTCCCTGGGCCCCTCCCACACACCTGAGCGGCCGGGATTGAGCTAGGGGACTCTGAGTCTGAGGCTGAGGCTGGGTGGGACTTAGCCCTGCTGCACAGACTTCCTGTTTCCTGCACACCTATCTCCAGCCCCATCTCTGCCTCACACTCATCCCTCCCTCTCCCCCACCTCAGGCATGGGGCTTTGGTTTTTTTCTGTTTCGACTTTTTTATTATGGGAAGTTTTCTACTCGTTGAAAAATAGAGGGAAAACTATAATGAATCTCACGTCGCCTTCCTCATCTTCAACAGTCCGACTCATGGCCAATTCTGTTTCTGCTGTAGCCCCACTGATGCCCCTAGAGCTTAGCATTTCAGCCTGGGACCCCTTGAATGTATTCAGGGAGGGCCCAGCTCAGCAGATCCCCCAACCCCTGTGTACCCTTGCATTGGCAGAGGTGTGAGCTGTGCCCACACAAAGATGGGGCATTGAAGAGGACTGATAATGGAGGTGAGTCGGGTTCATCTGCTGAGATCAGCAAGGGCCCCTGAGCAGGGTCTGGGAAGGCAGAAGTGGACTGGGTTGGGGTGGAGGCTGGGTTTCCTTTCCCGGGCTGGTGCTTGAATCTGATGGGAAGGCTGTGGAGGAGGGGACAGTCAGCAGTGTGGGGTCATGAGGGGTGGGGTCTCCAGCTTGCCATCTAAAGCTGAGGCCACCCCCACACTACCTCAGGCTGGGCACACGTGGTGTGTGCCCTCTACATCCCCGAGGTGCAATTTGCTAACGTGCTCACCATGGAGCCCATCGTGCTGCAGTACGTGCCTCATGATCGCTTCAACAAGGTCAGCGGCCCCCCACCTTGTCCCCTACACGTTCCCTCCCATCCATGGGTTCCTCCAGCGCTCCCTTCATCTAGTGTAATTTGATTCTGTCCAACCAGCACTGTCAGTAAACTTGGGAGGTGGGTCGGTACCTATTAGTGAACCACCCTTCTGTGGACAGATACACTCGTGCCGTGGCGCTCAGGTGAAATAGTAGGCTCCCCTGCAGTAGTTCTGCCAGAGGGTAGACCTTCACAGGTAGTTCATTCATTCATTTGCTGGCATACTCTGTTCTGTGCTGATCAAGACAGGTGTGGTGCCCGCTCAATGGAACACAAGTTCTTGGATGCAAAGATTGTAAATATCAGTAAAGAGGCAAATAAAGTAAACACAATTTGTGATAAGTGCTGTGGGGAAAATAAGACACTAAAATAAAGACCTGGTGGGGGCTTACTTTAAACCAGATGGTCAAGGAAGGAGACATTTAGACTGAGACCTGGGGCATGAGAAGGAGCCAGCCTCAGGATGGTGAGGGCCCCCAGGTTCCAGGCAGAAGAAAGCTTGCCCAGAGGCACAGAGGTGGCATAAGCTCCCCAGTGAGCAAGGTAGACACCGGCCTTGGCCTTTCAGAGCTCACCATCCACGGACTGTGCCACCCAGCATAGTAGCCGCCGGCTACAGGTGGCTACATAAATTAAAATTAAATAGAGGCTGGGCGGGGTGGCTCATGCCTTAATTCCAGCACTTTGGGAGGCTGAGGCGGGTGGATCACCTGAGGTCAGGAGTTTGGGAACAGCCTGGCCAACATGATGACACCCTATCTCTAGAAAAATGTAAAAAGTAGCTGACCATGGTGGTGGGCACCTGTAATCCCAGCTACTCAGGAGGTTGAGGCAGGAGAATCCCTTGAACCCGGGAGGTGTAGGAGGTTGCAGTGAGCTGAGATGGTGCCACTGCACTCCAGCCTGGGCAACAGAGGGAGACTGTCTCAAAAAAAAAAACCACCATCACAATTTAGAATCTAGTTCCTCAGTCACACTAGCCATAGTTCAAGTGCTAATAGCTCATGTGACTGTTAGCAGTTGTCTTGGACAGTGCAGACCACAGAGCATTTTCATCATTGCAGAAAGTTCTGTTGGGCGCGGTGGCTCACGCCTGTAATCCCAGCATTTTGTGAGGCCAAGACGGGTGGATCACCTGAGGTCAGTTGAGACCAGCCTGGCCAACACAGTGAAACTTCATTTCCAATAAAAATACAAAATTAGCCAGGCGTGGTGGCAGGCGCCATGCTACTCAGGAGGGTACTCAGCGACTCTCAGGAGACTGAGGCAGGAGAATCGCTGGAACCTCAGAGGCAGAGGTTGCAGTGAGAAGATTGCGCCACTGCACTCCAGCCTGGGCGACAGAGCAACTCCAAAAAAAAGAAAGTTCTGTTGGATAGCACTGAGCTAAAATGGAATGGAGGGGGTGGCCTAGGGACCGTCAGTAGGACAGGGGCTCCCTGGAGGAGGGGACGATTGCGCCCTGTCCTGCAGACCTGTTACATCTGCGAGGAGCAGGGCCGGGAGAGCAAGGCGGCCTCGGGAGCCTGCATGACCTGTAATCGCCACGGATGTCGACAAGCTTTCCACGTCACCTGGTGAGACCCCCTTCCCACTTCCCCCCGACCCCCCACCGCCGGGTTGTCTGGGATGGCCACTGATGGGGCTCATCCTAGCTGCTGTCTTTTTGGTGATGGCGGCAGTGCTTTCTTTGGATGGTCTTGGTTTCACCTCAGCAGGGGTCCAGGAGCGGGGGAGGAAGGTGGCTGGTCTGATCTGTGGCCACAGCCATCTCAGGCTGACCTCTCTGGTTAGTGCCCAGATGGCAGGCCTGCTGTGTGAGGAGGAAGTGCTGGAGGTGGACAACGTCAAATACTGCGGCTACTGCAAATACCACTTCAGCAAGATGGTGAGTCCCGCTGCCAGCGCATGAGGGCTCAGCCAGCCACGGTTAGACGGTTAGATGGTTAGAGGACATGGGCTCTGGACCAGGCCAGTGCCTGGTGCTGGGAGGACGGAGGGAAGAACCCAGTCCCTGCCTGAGAGGAGCTCTTCATTTGATGAGGAATAAAGTACAGCCGCAGGGGTGTGGATCAGAGCCGGACCTGCAGTCTGTCCTAGAAGACAGGGCTCAGACCCTGCCTGTCGCAGTCTGGGAGGCTTCAAGGAAGAGGTAGCGTTTAAGCTGAGTGGAGATGGAAATCAAAATAAGAGCCAACGTTTGTGTGGGAGGCAACATTTACTATGCCTCTGCCTCAGGACGAAGTTCTTCCCGTGTGTTATTTTGTGTGGTCCCCCCACCAGCCCTAAGAACTAGGTATACTATATTTTCTCCATTTTACAGATGAGTAAACTAAGGCTCACTAAGGTTATGTAACTTACCTCACAGTGGGTAGATGGGATTTAGAACGGGCAGCCTGATTTGAAAACTCCTTGGGAAACTGCCAAACAGGGAAACAAGTCCCAGGCAGAGGGACTGGCATGGACAGAGAGTCCTGAGAGGAGGAAGGGCAGGGGTGAGCAGCAGGAGAACGGGGTGTTTGGTATGGAAGAGGCAGGAGATGAGGCGAGAAAGCAGGGCCCAAGCTCGACTTGTCTCCAGGTACACCCCAGGCTTCAGGGGCCCAGGGAGAGGCTGGAAAGGGTGGCACTGTGTTCGTGGAGAGACTTATGTGTCCCAGAAGCTGTGAGGTGTTCTGGAGCGGTTGGTGGCAGCTTGGATCTACCCCCTAGCCACAGGCTTGTAGGGCTTGTAAGCAGGAGAGTAACATGATCAGATTTGTTTTTTAGGAAGATTACCCTGGCAGCCGCTATGAGGCTGGATCAGAAGGGCTGAGGCTGGTGGCCGGGGAGACAGCTGCAAGAGGGGGGGTGGAGGGGTGAGCCTGGATGCTAGAACAATTTCTAGGGAGACTTGCCTAATCATGGGAGTAGCTGAGAAGCAGGAGTCGGGGGTGACACTTAGGATCTAGGCTCTAGACACTGAGTGAATGGAGCTTGAATACCTGGGGGGTACCATGAACAAGGGGTGCTGCTGGCTTCTGTCGGGGGAACACATGTCCTGATTTGCTCCACATAGTCCCAGTTCATACCTGCTGCCCTCGTGTAATTATGAATAGTTTCCCTCTTTCATCTTTGAAAGTGTCCAGGTTTGGGTCATAAGCTATATGGTCACCTTGGTTTCGGGGTTTGATGATAACTTAGAATGGGGTAAGTGAGCTTGGTTTGGTTTGCAGGAGATGCCACATGGAGACATTCAGATTTGGTGGATGTCAGACTCCTGGGCAGGGTGTAGTAGCAGCCCCAGGCTTATAAGGCAGGGGCTGGAATCCCAGGGTGTCCACAAGGATAGGTCACGTGGGCCACAAAAGGGGGGGCCTTGCAGGGTGTGAGTCTCTGCGGGTAGGAGCGGTGTCCAACACCGGAGCTGCCAGTCGACAAGGCCTGAAATTAGCCCCTGGATTTGGCAGTTGGGAGGTAGCTGGTGACCTTAGAGGGAGCAGCCCCAGGCCCAGGGAGGGTGAAGCCTTCAGGCTGGGTCTGTAGTGAGAGAATGGGGAGGTAGGCACTGGAAGGAGAGGCAGCATGAGGGTGGTTTGGGTTGTGTTGAAGTTTACTTCTGGCTTTCTTCAAGTTCAGGGCAGCATATCCTTAGGGACAGGAGCAACCACTGTGTTTTGTGGAGGGGAGAGGCCAGGCAAAAAGAGAAGGGAGTGATAGCTGAGCCAAGCGTCTGGAGGGAAGATCGGATGTGGAGTGCAGGGGAGCAGCGACTCCCCACAAGGGCTCAGACAGCCAAGAGGGCACCATGGAGAGGGTGAAAGACACGGGCCCCAGTCTCACCTCCACCTGCGCTCTTGGGGGCCAAGATGCGTCCTTGCCTCTTTTGGGCCTCAGTGGTTGACTCTGCACGTCGGACGACCTGGCTGGGACCCGCTAGGATTTTCAGGCTGGAGAACACCCTTCTGCTGAGCAGAGCATCACAGAGGACATGAGGTCCTCTTAGTGATGGATGGGGCACTGGGACTCATCCCCAGGATCAGGATCCTCTAACCTTCTGGAAGCGTTCCCTAAGTCTGTGAGAGGAGGGTCTACAATTCCTCTCAAATCTCTCCCCCAGAAGACATCCCGGCACAGCAGCGGGGCAGGCGGAGGAGGCGGAGGAGGAGGTGGCAGCAGCAGCAGCATGGGGGGAGGTGGCAGTGGCTTCATCTCTGGCAGGAGAAGCAGGTCAACCTCACCATCTACGCAGCAGGAGAAGCACCCCACCCACCATGAGAGGGGCCAAAAGAAGGTAGAACCGCCCCCCGCCCCCCAGTCGTTACTCCCACAGGGGGACTCAGAGACTCACAAACATGGCTCAGGAAGCCATCATGGCTGGGCGTGGTGGCTCACTCCTGTAATTCCAGGACTTTGGGAGGCCGAGGCGGGTGGATCACCTGAGGTCAGGAGTTTGAGACCAGCCTGGCCAACATGGAGAAACCCTGCCTCTATTAAAAATATAAAAAAGGCCGGGCGCGGTGGCTCATGCCTGTAATCCCAGCACTTTGGGAGGCCGAGGCGGGTGGATCACGAGGTCAAGAGATCGAGACCATCCTGGTCAACATGGTGAAACCCCGTCTCTACTAAAAATACAAAACATTAGCTGGGCATGGTGGTGCGTGCCTGTAATCCCAGCTACTCAGGAGGCTGAGGCAGGAGAAATGCCTGAACCCAGGAGGCGGAGGTTGCGGTGAGCCGAGATTACGCCATTGCACTCCAGCCTGGGTAACATGAGTGAAACTCCGTCTCAAAAAAAAAAAAAAAACTACAAAAAAAATTAGCTAGGCATTGTGGTGGTCATCTGTAATCCCAGCTACTTAGGCTGAGGCAAGAGAATTGCTTAAACTTGGGAGTTGGAGGTTGCAGTGTGCCGACATTATACCACTGCACTGCAGCCTGGGGGACAGAGCGGGACTCTGTCTCAAAAAAAAAAAAGCCATTAGGAGGTGCCCCCAAGGTCTCTGCCCTGCCTTCTTCCTTCCTCTGAGGCCACTGAGGGCAGGAGGGGGCTAATGAAGTGAAACAGGTTGGGGGGTGGGGGGGCCTAGAGGGTGAGATGGGAGCTTGACTTCCCTATGGCTGTGTTAGTGGTCCTCTGGGTCCTCCCCATGACATCACAGTGTCCCCCAAGCCCCAGATGCGTGGTCCTGCACGTTGGCACATGTCTCTGCGGTCCAGCCGTGTGCCACCTAGTGTGTAAATGCTCATGCCAGCATTCCCTTGAGCCACACAGTACAGCGTGCGCTGCTCTCGTCCCTCTGTGCAGCTGTGTCCCAGGTGGACACCCTTGCAGGTGTGTGTACACGCGAATGGTGCTCTGTGGCACTGGCGTGATAATGGGACAGGCTATTTTTAGCCAGTGGGGGGGGAGCTGTTGGCTCATATTGAAACTTGCCTGAGTTGCTCCTACCCTGCCCATTCCCCATCCTTCCTCGGGGGAGATAATGCCCACAAAACCCCATCCCTGAGAGGGGCTCAGCTCCCCACACCCACACGCTGTGTATATCCTCGCCCAGACCACCCCTCAGCACAATATCTGGTCACCTCTCCCTCTCCAGAGTCGGAAGGACAAAGAACGCCTTAAACAGAAGCACAAGAAGCGGCCTGAGTCGCCCCCCAGCATCCTCACCCCGCCCGTGGTCCCCACTGCTGACAAGGTACTGCTGCCCACGCTCAGAAGGGATAGTGCGTGGGTCTGGGGCAGCAGAGAGAGGGAGGCGAGGGACGAGAGGTTGGTGAGCTGGAGACCTGGACACCTTCCCCTCCCACTCCACACCCTGTATTCCCTCTTCCAGCCTAGAAGGGGCCACCAATCACTGACCAATCATGGGATTTGGGGTTTGGGGTGCTGGCTGCCACATGTTCCCATCTGCCTCTGTACAGACAGAGGGCCTCCGCCCTGGGCCATTGTCTGCAGAGAGTGGAGACACAGCACTCAGCGCTGTTCTCCAAGTTCTAGGGCCCATGTCCCCAGAGATAGTAGAGGACATGGCCCACCCCCATCAGGAGGACACCTAAAGCTTGTCACCCAACCCAGATAACACTCGGTGCTGGTTGGAGGGGCTGAAAGTTCTAACCAAGGCGGCATGGGGGGCAGGCCCCTGGACAGTACCCCGAAACTCCCACTCATCCCACAGAAATTGGCAACATCTGGATGAGCCATGGCAGGGCCTACCCTAGGCCAGAGAATGACTCATCCAAGCTGGAGCAGCCCTCCTGCTCCCTGCAGCCTGCCCTCCCCATGGGAAAAGAACCAGGGAGGATGGGGGGAGCTGGAAAAACTGCTTCCTCCTGTTACCATTAGTGCCCATTCACCTCCACCCCACCTCAAACAGTGGGCAGAGCTCTGGGCACCTTAGCAGGAGGCTCAGGTATCAGGTTTCCAGGGTGATGTTGCTGTGGCAACTGCCCCAGTAAACCTCTCCCCTCCCTGCTTCCCTTGGCTCACCTGGAGAGCTTGTCATTCATGCTCTCTGACCTTTCCAGGGGCCTGCAAGCAGGTGGCAAGAAATGGCCAGGGATCTGGGAGTTTCTCCAGTAATTGGATGTCCCTTGGACATGCCAGAGAACTCTGCCCATCCCCCTCTACTCGCCCCGGCACTTCAGCTACCCTTCCCCCCAGACCCTCCTTCCCTGCTCTCAGAACCACATCTGGCTCCCTTCAGAACTCCAGCTGTTGAAAAGAACAAAGAGGAAGACAGAGACCAGGACTCCGCCCAGGAGGCGCAGTGCAGGGTGGCTGTCGTTTCTGTCCAGCCTCCCTTCAGCATTAGTCTGTTCAGGACCATTAACTGAATACCTGGTCGCTACCAGGAGGAAAAGGGCCATCCCTGGCAACAGCCTGAAGCACAAACTCACAGCATGCCAGGCTGTGTTCTAGAACCAGGAGATGGAAGGATATGTGGAGATTAGTTCAATAATGCTCAAAATAATCTAATGAAGTTGGTAATTTACAAACCCCATTTAATACATGAAGATCATGGGGCACAGAAAGGTTAAGTATTTGCCTAAAAGCACACAGGGAGTAACGTGGTAGAGTTGAGATTCAAATGCAGTCTGGGTTGAAGGTTTGTGCTCTTCACCAGCTCACAGTACTGTCTCTGCAGTTGCTGCCATGGAATGCCTCATCACGTATTGACCCCATACCATGTATCCGGCATCATGCTGCTTCTCACTCACCACATACGCATAGTACTCCCCGTAAGGACACTGATACTCGTGGAGGTTGAGACATTGCACAATATAACATGGAGGTGAGGCCGGGTGTGGTGGCTCACGCCTGTAATCCCAGCACTTTGGGAGGCCAAGGCAGGTAGATCACCTGAGGTCAGGAGTTTGAGACCAGCTGGCCAACATGGTGAAACCCTATCTCTGCTAAAAATACAAAAAATTAGCCAGGTGTGGTGGCAGGTACCTGTGACCCCACTACTTGGGAGGCTGAGGCAGGAGAATCGTTTGAACCAGGGAGATAGAGGTTGCAGTGAGCCAAGATCATGCCACTGCACTCCAGCCTGGGCAACAAGAGTGAAACTCTCTCAAAAAATGAAAATTTTTTTAAAAAAAAGCATGTTGGTGAAGGGCAGTGCCCCCCAGGCTCATACCCTGCCCTGCCCGACTCCAGAGCCCATGCTCTGTCAGCTGCCACCCTGCCACTCTGCTTGGTTTCTGGTGCCTCAGACATGGGACAGAATATTTCAGTGCAGAATGGCAGCTGTTGACATGTGGTCATGTGTGCACAGGGCTCTGGAAGTAAGGGGACAGAGTGCCTTGTACCTGAGGTATTTAGGGAGGCTTCAGGAAAGAGGGACTTCTAAGCTGGATTTTAAAGGATAGGCTCTCCTGGCAGATGCTTAGTGTGTGCAATCTCAGGTCGTCTAGGAAGACCATGGGTGGTCAGAGAATGGGTGGGAGACCAGGGGGCTGAAGTTTGGGGTGGCAGCCAGAGGGCTCCAGGATGACACCAGAGAAGAAGCCCATTCTCCTGTGGGTCCTCTTCTCTGCCCCCCACTTCTAGCATAGCTCCAGCCCTCTCAGGCAGCCTAAGTATTCAGTGAATCAATGGACCAATGAGTAAATCAGTTCAGAGTCTGGAACTGTTTTCATCTCTCCCTCACCCTCCAACTTCCGCCTGGGGTGAAGGACAGACACCTTTTTGGGTTCAGTGAATTCCTCTCTGCCTCACACCCAGGAGTTCCACAGCTGCCTCCCCATATCCCTGGTCTAGGAGCTCCCAGCCACTCCCTGCCCGGAAGCCCTTCATGAAGCTAGCTGTGGGGTCTCCCAGTTGAGCCAGGTCCTTTGCCCTCCTGCTTCACCCCCATGCCAGGATCAGCGCAGGCCCAGGCAGCTGGTGACGAGCCTTCTCTTTTCCTCTCCTTCAGGTCTCTTCCTCGGCCTCCTCTTCCTCCCACCACGAGGCCAGCACGCAGGAACCCTCTGAGAGCAGCAGGGACTCAAAGGGGAAAAAGTCTTCCAGCCATAGCCTGAGTCATAAGGGGAGGAAACTGAGCAGCGGGAAAGGTGTGAGCGGTTTTACCTCCGCCTCCTCCTCCTCCTCCTCCTCCTCCTCCTCCTCCTCCTCTGGGGGGCCCTTCCAGCCTGCAGGTGAGTGTGGGCGTCCAGAAGGAGGCTGGGAGTGGCGTGGGGACAGCCTTTTGTCCTGAGCTTTTCTGGCGAGGGTCTTTGCATATTGGTTTGCATCTCATTTACTTCTACATTGGTTCAGGATAAAGATGGGGGATCCCCACCAAGTGACTCCTCTCCAAACTCTGCTCCTCTCCCCATCGAGGGCTGCCCCGCCAACCCCATGACAGTATTCTTATCCCTTGCATTTGTGCTGCAAGGTGCCATTTTTCAAGCACCCCCATTGACTGTTTATCTCCTTTAATCGCTGCAGTCATCTGGTGAGGCCAGTGGGGTGCGAGTTACTCTCCCCCATTTTATTACAGGTGGGAAAGCTGGAGGGGTCAGAGGTACTCATCCCAGGACACAGACAGTGGCAGAGCTGGGACAGGAAACCAAGCGTCCCCATTCCTAGACCAGAGCTCTCTCCCGCCAGTACAGGTGGGAGTGGGAGGGAGTGCGGGGATCCGGGTTCCTGCTGTAACCCTGTTTTCTGTCTGTGCAGTCTCGTCCCTGCAGAGCTCCCCTGACTTTTCTGCATTCCCCAAGCTGGAACAGCCAGAGGAGGACAAGTACCCCAAGCCCACAGCCCCTGCTGCTTCAGCCCCGCCTTCTCCCTCAGCCCCCGAGCCCCCCAAGGCTGACCTTTTTGAGCAGAAGGTGGTTTTCTCTGGCTTTGGGCCCATCATGCGATTCTCCACCACCACCTCCAGCTCAGGCCGGGCCCGGGCGCCCTCCCCTGGGGACTATAAGTCTCCACACGTCACGGGGTCTGGGGCCTCAGCAGGCACCCACAAGCGGATGCCCGCGCTGAGTGCCACCCCTGTGCCTGCTGAGGAGACCCCTGAGACAGGCCTGAAGGAGAAGAAGCACAAAGCCAGCAAGAGGAGCCGCCATGGGCCAGGCCGTCCCAAGGGCAGCCGGAACAAGGAGGGCACTGGGGGCCTAGCTACCCCATCCTTGCCCAGTGCCCAGCTGGCTGGCTTTACCGCCACTGCTGCCTCACCCTTCTCCGGAGGCTCCCTGGTCAGTTCTGGCCTGGGAGGTCTGGCCTCCCGAACCTTTGGGCCTTCTGGGAGCTTGCCCAGCCTGAGCCTGGAGTCCCCCTTGCTAGGGGCAGGTTAGTGACCCCTGGGGATGGACAGCATTTCAGGGCCCAGCCAGTCTAGTGAGGAACAGAGCTTACACATGCACTTAGAAGGAAATGGGATGGATACTGCTCCAAAAGAGAGAGTAAGGAGGTGACAGTCACCTTCAAGACATCCCCCTGTGCATGGCTGGAGTGGAAAGGATTGGGGGCAGATTACCAGCAGGTTTTACCAAGTTTTGGGAAGGAGATTAGAAAAGCTAGGAATTCCCAGCCCTGGGCAGGGCAGTTTAACAAGCAGGCGCAGCAAACAGATGTCACCCAGGCAAAAAGTGACATCTTTGCAGCAAGAGGGTTAGACTGGGGTGTGTAGCCAGATTCTGGGGTCGCTCTAGCTGGGGAGGGGCTGTTGCAGCCACCTGGCTGAGGAGGAATCAGAGGTGGAGGGTAATCGTGTGCTTCCCTCTGTCCTTCTTGTGCCTGCAGGCATCTACACCAGTAATAAGGACCCCATCTCCCACAGTGGTGGGATGCTTCGGGCTGTCTGCAGCACCCCCCTCTCCTCCAGCCTGCTGGGGCCCCCAGGGACCTCAGCCCTGCCCCGCCTCAGCCGTTCCCCGTTCACCAGCACCCTCCCCTCCTCCTCTGCTTCTATCTCCACCACTCAGGTGAGACCTGACTCCTGGCCTCTTCCTTCCCTGGGCAGGTTGGGGAAAGACTGGCAGTGGACCCCAGCCTTCCATGGGAGTTGGAGCAACTGGGCTTTTGCCACCAGACCTCCCTCCGGGCTCTGGTCCACTCTGCTCCCCAGCACGCCTGGCCCCCTGCATCCCAGTACACACAGTTGTGCCTAGATCCAAGACTAATGGCCAGGCTGCCTTCTGCCTCCCTCCCTCAGGTGTTTTCTCTGGCTGGCTCTACCTTTAGCCTCCCTTCCACCCACGTCTTTGGAACCCCCATGGGTGCCGTTAACCCCCTCCTCCCCCAAGCCGAGAGCAGCCACACAGGTATGTGAATCTCTGACCCCCCCACCTCCCCTTCCCAAAGGTCTAATACCCATCACTTGCATGTGACCCCAAAAAGGATGGGAGAGCTTTATGGCTGCCCCCTCCCTCTGGCCATTGCCCTCCCTGCAAAAACAAACAGGCTGGGTGTGGTGGCTCATGCCTGTAATCCAGCACTTTGGGAGGTGGGCGGATCACCTGAGATCAGGAGTTGGAGACCAGCCTGGCCAACATGGTGCAACCCCGTCTGTCTCTACTAAAAATACAAAAATTAGCTAGGCGTGGTGGTGGGTGCCTGTAATCCCAGCTACTCAGGAGGCTGAGGCAGTAGAATTGCTTGAAGCCGGGAGGCGGAGGTTGCAGTGAGCTGAGATCCGGCCATTGCACTCCAGCCTGGGTGACAAGACTCCGTCTCAAAACAAAACGCCTGCGCAGTGCCTGCCACCTGTAATCCCAGCTACTTAGAAAACTAGCCTGGGCAACATAGGGAGAATCTGTCTCTTAAAAAAAAAAAAAAATCCACACACAGCAAACCAGAGTACACTTTCACATTAGAACCCAATGAGAAGGCAGGGCCGGGCAGTTACTGCTCCATCTAGAAGAAAAAGGCAGAGATGGAAGACTCGCTCAAGGCAGGGAATGGCAGAGCCAAAGCTCAGATTCTGGTCTCCCGACTCCAAGCCCAGTGCTTTCACCGGTATAGTGTAGCCTCCCCGTTGGCCTCTTAGTGTGTCCCTGGGATCAGCGCTTACGAAGGGCCCAACCTCTCTGGGTATTTAGGAGTTAAGGGGGCGGGCCACAAGCTCCCCGCCCTCTCCCTGGAGAGTCAACCCAGCCCCAAAGAGCTGATTGGTGCAGGGAGACCACCTGTCAGGCTGGGAGGCAGGGCTTACAGCCAGGCTGCCGGCTCAGGTAAGCCTTCTTAAAGGGGACAAATAGGACTCGACGTTTGAGAATGCCAGAGTAGGGTGATATATTTGTTAAAACTCAGATCAGGATTCTGTGGCCCAAGGAAGAGTTTTGCCTCCTGATTAGGGATCTGATGAAAGCAAAAAGCCATACAGAGCTAATTATGATAATAGCCGCGTCATTAAGGGCTTGCCACATGCCAGCTAAACCCTTCAGCTAAACACACTTATTACCTTCTTTTAATCTTAATAACAGTCACTTCAGAGAGGCTGGTTAGGAAAGAGCCCAGGGTCACACAAGTTGGTGTCAGGTTTAAGTTTAATCCAGGTCTGTCTTGACCTTAAATTTCTATAACTCTGAAGATCCCAGGAAAGGAATTGGGTGGCGGATCTGAAAGAAGCCAGTGGTGCCTTCAGCCTAGAGGAGGAAAAGAGAGCAGACGCCCGGAGTTTGTTTGCCTCCCAGGGGCAGGGTTTCCAAGCCAGGGCCCTCAGCCCTGGCCTTGAACCGCCAGTCTGGGGTTGGAAATTCTTGGGGAAGGGGATCTGCGGTGAGGTCCCAATCCCAGACCCACCTCGGGGGCACTGACCCTGAGGCAGCGAGCACTCCTCCCCGCTGATCCCAGTCTTCCCTTCTTCCAAGAGCCAGACCTGGAGGACTGCAGCTTCCGGTGTCGGGGGACCTCCCCCCAGGAGAGTCTGTCTTCCATGTGAGGGAAGGGGCGGCCTGGAGGAGGGGCTGGGGCAGGAGGGACATCCGAGGGAGGAGGGGCAGAGAGGAGGGCGCGGGTTGGAACCCCTTGGGGGTACGGGGGAAGGGACGGAGAAGCCCGGAGTGGTCGGGTCAGCTGAGCCCAGGTTCCCTCTGGTCGCAGGTCCCCCATCAGCAGCCTTCCCGCACTCTTCGACCAGACAGCCTCTGCACCCTGCGGGGGCGGCCAGTTAGACCCGGCGGCCCCAGGGACGACTAACATGGAGCAGCTGCTAGAGAAACAGGGCGACGGGGAAGCTGGCGTCAACAGTGAGGAGGGGTGGCACCGGTTGGAACGCCTGTCCTAGGGTCCCAAATGTCACCTTTCTCCCCGAGGTCCCCAGGCTTCTTTAAGGTTCCGCCCCTAAGCCCTGCCTCAGCCTTGACTCTCTGCCACCCCGGGCCTCACCTCTCATCCCAGCCGGGCCACACTACTGGCCCTGGCCCGTCTGCGCCCCACCTTTGGCCCTCTTGGCCTCCGGGCCCCGACCTTACTAAACCGCAATTTCCGCCCTTCTTTCCTGATCCCTGTGGCCTCGACGTCAGCGTCAGGCTTCACCCCTGGTCCTCACACCCGTGGCTCCCCAGGCCCCGCCTCTCTTCTCAGAGCTCACCTGTGCCCCTCCTTAGGATGCCACCTCCTTTTTGAGGGCTGAGCCCTGACTCCCTTCCAGGCCCCTCCTCAGGTACCCTGGCCCCGCCCCTCCTCGCCCGGGCCTCAGGCTCGTCGCTGTCTCCGCAGTCGTGGAGATGCTGAAAGCGCTGCACGCGCTGCAGAAGGAAAACCAGCGGCTGCAAGAGCAGATCCTGAGCCTGACGGCCAAGAAGGAGCGGCTGCAGATTCTCAACGTGCAGCTCTCTGTGCCCTTCCCTGCCCTGCCTGCTGCCCTGCCTGCCGCCAACGGCCCTGTCCCTGGGCCCTATGGCCTGCCTCCCCAAGGTGAGGGGATCCCACCCAGCCCGGGAGAGAGGCCCCTGCCATGCAGTTCGGACTGGCCTTGACTGCAGCCGATAACATCCCTCCCGCAGCCGGCAGCAGCGACTCCTTAAGCACCAGCAAGAGCCCTCCGGGAAAGAGCAGCCTCGGCCTGGACAACTCGCTGTCCACTTCTTCTGAGGTGAGCACTGCGAGGAGCGGGGCAGGAAGGAGGGGGGAACTCAAGGCTCTTCTGGTCCCATCTCTACCCTGCAGCTATTGGCGGCTGGGCAGTGAAGTGATTGGCTGAGCAATTGATTGATCCATTCATTCCTCCCTTAATCAAGTAATATTTATGAGGTGCCCACTTAGTGCCAGGCTAAGCAATCAGTGAGCAAAACTGGCACAGTGCTGCTTCTGAGATAGGCTACCCCAAGCAAAAAAGGAGTAATTACCAACTGGGAGACATGTTAGGGTGGAGAGAAATTGAGGGCTGCTTCTGTGGATAGCAAGTGGTTAGGGAAGGCCTCTTGGAGAAGTATTTGTCAAGGGATTATTATATCGCCTCATGCAAAATAATCCCTGTGTAATTGGTGGTGGTTGGAATAGCAGTTGCTATTGTTGTGTTGTGGTTATTACTGGAATCCAACAAACTGGGTTCTTGTTCTCTCTCTGCCATTTATTAACTGTGTGACGTGGGCAGTAGTAATCATAATAATAACCAGCATTAATTGCACACTTGCCCTTTGTCATGCCCTGTGCTGAGATTTTTTACAGCATTCACTTAGTCTTCATCGTAAGCTTATGGAATAGGTACTACTGTTATCCCCCAGCTTATGAATGAGTAAACTAAGACAGGTTGAACCCAAGGTCACCCAAGCTGTTGAATCGTGGACATAGGGTTTGAACCTGAAGCTTTCACTTCGGCTGTAGTACTTTTGCCTACAGAGTTACTTAACCTGTGCAGAATCAATGGCTTTCCCCATAAAATGAGAATAGCAAGATAGCACAGGTCAAGCCCTCAGCCCAGGATCTGGTTCACCAGATGGTCACCACCATCATCATTGTCCATTATTAAATGAGGATGACGAGAGGCACTGGGCGCCCAGGAGGGGGTCAGGAAACATGATTTGTGAAGACAGTTTGGATTCTTAGCTCTCATCCCCGGACCCTGCTTCTTCCAGGGGTGCCTGGGGGTGAAGTGGGGGTTGCTGTGCTCTGTGAGAATGCTGGTGGGTGCTGGGCCAGGGGCCAGAAAGCTCATGCTGGCCCTCTGACCCCTCCCTTCCCCTCCCTCCCCAGGACCCACACTCAGGCTGCCCGAGCCGCAGCAGCTCGTCGCTGTCCTTCCACAGCACGCCCCCACCGCTGCCCCTGCTCCAGCAGAGCCCTGCCACTCTGCCCCTGGCCCTGCCTGGGGCCCCTGCCCCACTCCCGCCCCAGCCGCAGAACGGGTTGGGCCGGGCACCAGGGGCAGCGGGGCTGGGGGCCATGCCCATGGCTGAGGGGCTGTTGGGGGGGCTGGCAGGCAGTGGGGGCCTGCCCCTCAATGGGCTCCTTGGGGGGTTGAATGGGGCCGCTGCCCCCAACCCTGCAAGCTTGAGCCAGGCTGGCGGGGCCCCCACGCTGCAGCTGCCAGGCTGTCTCAACAGGTGAGGGAGAGCTCAGCCCTGGGAAAGGGAACAGGGTGGGGGGCTGGCTCTGGTAAGGGAGGGATGCTCCCCACAACACCCACAATCCCTAAAAGGAAAAATGACCTCTGGTCTCACAGGATATATAATCCTAGTCACCTCTTGGCCTCTAGGGACTCCACAGATTGTTAGACATGAGTGTCCTCTGGACGGTAGCTCCCCGGGGACAAAAGAGCTGTTTACTTCCTGTTCTTTACTCCAGGATTTCCTTCTGAGACAGTTCTTCCAAATCAGACCTGTATCCCTCCTGCTGCACCCCCTGAGCACAGTGCTCTAAGATCGCACATCCCTGCCTTGCTTCCCCGGGGTCTGATGGAGTCTGGGGACTTGGGAGTGGGAGCAGGAGTGTTTCCCTGGCCCTCCGCCATGATCTGTGTGTTGTCCCCCCACCCCATCCCCACCTCAGCCTTACAGAGCAGCAGAGACAACTCTTTCAGCAGCAAGAGCAGCAGCTCCAGCAACTCCAGCAGCTCCTGGCCTCCCCGCAGCTGACCCCGGTAATGCTCCTCCCTTCCCTGCCTCAGGTGCCTCTTGGTCTGCCTGGAAGGTTCATCTCAGAGGATCTGGGCCAGCTGGGAGAGGGCAGGAGCAGAGAGAGAGGGGAAGCTCCAGGCTGGGCCTGTGGGACTGGGGCTGGGACCTGTGGGGTGTCCATGGGAGGTAAGGGGATAAGATCATGCCCAGGGTCCCCTGGGCATTGAGGAAGGCCTGCTGTAATACCCCAGGTCACATCCTGCTGAGAGACTCTGGAAGCCAGCAAGTCCTTAGTCCTGAGCATTTCAGTCCCAGCCCCAAGGACGTTCAGGGGAAACTCCAGGGTCTAAGTGGCTGCGCAGGTGACACCACTCTCAACCAGAGCAGCTTCTTTGGTTTATCCCGTGTCAGGTCGGCTGAAACTACCTTTGGAGAAAAGGAGTTTTACTTTTTTTTTTTTTTTTGAGACTGAGTCTCACTCTGTTGCCCAGGCTGGAGTGCAATGGTATGATCTTGGCTCACGGCAACCTCTGCCTCCTGGGTTCAAGTGATTCTCCTGCCTCAGCCTCCTGAGCAGCTGGGATTACAGGCACCCGCCACTATGCCTGGCTAATATTTGTATTTTTTTTTATTAGATGCATTCATCTTACTATAATCTCCTTGAACACATTTAATAATTTTTGTATTTTCAGTAGAGACGGGGTTTCGCCAGATTGGTCAGGCTGGTCTTGAACTCCTGACCTCAGGTCATGCCTGCCTTGGCCCCCCAAAGTGCTGGGATTCCAGGCATGAGCCACCATGCTCGGCAAATTGAAAACTATTGACCTAGTCAATAGTTTTGGCGAAACCCCGTCTCCACTAAAAATACAAAAATTAGATGTGTGGTGGCAGGAGCCTGTAATCCAGCTACTCAGGAGGCCGAGGCGTGAGAATTGCTTGAGCCTGGGAGGTGGAGGTTCCAGTCAGCCAAGATCGCACCACTGTACTCCAGTCTGGGTGACAGAGCAAGACTCAGTCTCAAAAAAAGAAAATTATTAGCCTATTGTTTTTCAACTTGGGGGTGTCTGTGGTTGTCTTGGCAGCTGAGGGGTGAATCAGTGGGCAGGGCCAGAGATGTTAAATACCCTGCTCTTGGCGGGCAGTGCCCCAGCTGGCAAACACCAATGGTGTGCAACCATTTTCTTGTCTAGATGGGGAGACCGAGGCTGAGTACCTTGACTGTCTTAGAGGCCTCTTGGCTCCTGGTTCCAGTGTGATGGGGTGGGGGCCCAGCGAAGCAGGGCAGGCAGCAGCAGGGAAGAGATCCCTGGGACTGTTGCCCAACAAGCAGTCTGGCCCCCTTGCAGGAACACCAGACTGTTGTCTACCAGATGATCCAGCAGATCCAGCAGAAACGGGAGCTGCAGCGCCTGCAGATGGCCGGGGGCTCCCAGCTGCCCATGGCCAGCCTGCTGGCAGGAAGCTCCACCCCGCTGCTGTCTGCGGGCACCCCTGGCCTGCTGCCCACGGCGTCTGCTCCACCCCTGCTGCCCACCGGAGCCCTAGTGGCTCCCTCACTTGGCAACAACACAAGTCTTATGGCCGCAGCAGCTGCAGCTGCAGCAGTGGCAGCAGCAGGCGGACCTCCAGTCCTCACTGCCCAGACCAACCCCTTCCTCAGCCTGTCGGGGGCAGATGGCAGTGGTGGTGGCCCCAAAGGAGGGGTGAGTAAGGGGCCCGGGAACTTCCTGTCTCCCCTCTGAGGGCTAGGCAGAGATAGATTGTCAGAAGGCTTATCATCAGGTGCCTCCGAAGGGTGAAAGAAACAGTCCCTAGGTCAGCGAAGTGCCCTGCCTCAGAAGCCAGGGCCTCTCCTGGCACATGGGTGCCCTCCTGCAGAGCCAGGAAAGATCCAGTCGAAGCATGGGCTAAGAGGAAAAGGACCAATTAGAAAACAGCCTTCCTCTGGGAGGACCAATTTGAAAAGGCCATTTTGTTTCTGAGCAGACCAATTAGAAAATGATGACCCTCTGGATAGGCCAATGTCAGAAAGGCCCTCCCTCCTCCCCCTGAGGGCACAAGCCTTGACTGGCACTTACCCATGCAACCCGGTGCTCCTCTGCAGGGTGGTTTTCACAGCCCTGCGCACTCCTCAGAGCCCAGGCCAGAGGCTTCCACTGGCCCGGCTTCAGCACCCCACGGCAGCTTTCTTGGCCCAGGAGGCTGTTCTCATCTGGGGATTAGACCTGACACTTCCCACACGCCCAGCCTCCCTCCCTCTCTTTCCAGACCGCTGACAAAGGAGCCTCAGCCAACCAGGAAAAAGGCTAAATCCACCCTCACCCCTCCTGACCCCCTAAGTGGAGGGAGCAGATCCTGGCCTGAGGGGTCCTACCCTGGAGCAGGCACCTGCGCCCAGACCCTGGAGAGCCTTGACCCAGTGCTGAGGTCCAGGGAGTGTGGGGAGCTCCTGGTGCCGAGGACTGAGACTGGAGGGGAGCCCCTTCCATCTGGCCCCCTTCCCTTTCTGCGCTGTCCGCTTTGTGAGGCTCAGAGGAAGGACAGGCTGCATGCCCGCCTAGGAGCTCCACCCCCAGCAGATGTTTGGGGGGTCCGTGAGAGCAAAGGGGCTATGGCAGAAGTAGGGGTTCGTTGGACCTGTCACATGAAATGGATCAGCACTTGAATGGGGAGAAGTGGAGCGAGAGGCCCTGGGCCTGTCCCCGAGGGGAAATATTTTATGGAAGAAGGGCTGGACCCACTTTACCTGCAGTTTCTTCCCAGCTCGGGCAGATGGCAGAAGGGACCTTTTGGACTTTTTCTTGCCATCCCTCCCTCCCAGCGCAGGGGCACAAGCTGAGCTTGTAAGAGCCCACAGATGGCGGGGGCTGGAGAAGGGGCAGGACAGCATCACACTCAGCCCTCAACCTCTTGGGGCCCAGGTGATGAGGAGGAGAGGGCAGGTGCGGGGAGGCACCCGGCCTTGCTTGGTGCCCCGCCCTTTGTTTGCACTATTGGACTTCGGAGTGCCGAGGGTGGGGAGATGGAGCTGCCTGATTCAGTGTGTGTTGTGTGAGAGAGTGCGTGTGTGCGTGTGTGTGTGTCTGCCTGCCTGCCTGCCTGCCTGCCTGCCGCTCTCCCCCTGGACCTGGGGTAGGGATAGGTGCAGTGGTCGCTGAAGCAGCGCCAGAGAGGGGAGCTCCCAGCTCTTATTTGCACGCTCCCCACCTCACCAACTTTGGTCCCTCTCTGGGGCATGAATGCTTAACAAAAACCAGAGCAGTACTCCAATATTGGAGAGTCCCTGAGGGCTTGGGGCTTTGAATCAGGGTAATATCCTGCCTTCCCTCCCCTGACCCCACATGGTCTCAGGGCCCCCTTAGGGCCCCCTACCCCACTGATAGCTTGGTCCTTCCCTGGCACAAGGGGAGCCCCAGGGCTTGGGGGAGGAGGTAACGGGGGAAAATGCCACTGCTTTTAGCAAAAGCCTCCCTCCCAGAATTAACCAGCCTGCCTCCTGCACCCCACCCCCACCAACCAGGGGAGCCACTAAGCTGAGCTAACAGCTGTCCCTCACCCACCAGCTATTTCCCAGGGTGTCCTGGGCACTTCTCACCTTAAAAGAGTCTTCGCCTGCCCTGGCCTTTGGCACAGGCTGAGTGGACAGTCAGAAGAGAGGCGAGAGGCGAGGCAAAGCCTGTGTCCTGTTTCGGTTGCACTGGGGTTGGAGCCCAGGGTAGGCGCTGCCCGCTTCCCAGGCTCCTGCCTTGTCAGTCTCTTTGCATGTGTGGATTTTTCTGTGTGTGTTTCTGTTTGGGTTTTTGTTGTTGGGTTCTTTTTTTTTTTTTTTTTTTTTTTTTTAAATAAAAGAAGATGTGTATATTTTTGGCAATGACAGAAACGTAGTGCAGATATATTTTTGCCTGTGCTGCTCAACTGTTTTTTTTTTCTGATACTGAAAATAATATTAATATTCCTGTTGATAAGACTTTGTAAGATGTTAGGGAGCTGATAATGGAGGGGGTGGGAATCCTTCAGAGGCAATTTCTTAGGCACTTGCAAAGGGCTTGGGGGAGGGGGAGGCAGTTGTGATGACCTCAGAAATACTTTCTATTAATGCTAAATATGTTAGAAAGAAATGATAGAATTCAGCATTTTATTCATTTTAATCTATTAAGCTCTGTAACTCCCTGCCCCAAACCACCGAAAAGAAAAGTAAACTTCAGGCTGGGCACGGTAGCTCACGCCTGTAATCCCAGCACTTTGGGAGGCTGAGGTGGGTGGATCACCTGAGGTCAGGAGTTCCAGACCAGCCTGGCCAACATGGTGAAACCTCATCTCTACTAAAATATAAAAATTAGCCAGGTGTGATGATGCACGCCTGTAATCTCAGCTACTTGGGAGGCTGAGGCACAAGAATTGCTTGAACCTGGGAGGCCGAGGTTGCAGTGAGCCAAGATTGTGCCACTGTACTCCAGCCTGGGCAACAGAGTGAGATTCTGTCTCAAAAAAAAAAAAAAAGTAACTTTCATAGATTCTTCGAGAAGTTGCTCTTTCACACCCACACCCTTGCCCAAGGCTGGCCCACTTAGAACAAGACTTAATGTCTCTCTGGATAGGAAGGGAAGGGAAGTACATCTACTCCAAGGTTGCCATGTTGAAGAGTTCTGTGCACCGAAACCAAGACCCCCCACCCCCACTCAGAACACTTCTTCCCTCCGTCAACCCAACCCAAAGCCTGGGGTTCTCATCTCCAAGTGTCTGTTCTCCAACTTTCCCAAGCCGCTTGCATTTCTCAGGCTGGGCTACTGTGGCGGGTCAGGTAGATTTGGAGACAGGGCCCAGGCTGGGTATGAATTGGTACGGCCCTCTTCTCCTTTCCACCAGTCTCTCAGGAGAGAAGTGGCATTTTCTTCTGAGGGAGCTTCAATGGGAAAGGTCTCAAAAGCTTCAGGAGGAGCAGGATGCCAGTGCAGGGGCATGGCAGTAACCACCTCCCCGTGCCTCTTGTAACCTCAGTCCCTTTTTCAAGAGTGAATTTGGATGGTGGAAGGGGTGGGAAGAGACCCAGATTTGTAGATCTATTTGTCTAGGGGAGGGGAAGGATGTGGTTTGCAGAGCGGAAGCAGAGTTTGAAAACGCATGAGAGTGAAGTGTTCCCACCCTCGGCGAGGACGTGTGAGTGCGGAGCATGCAAAGTCAGGTGTTCCCACCCTTGGCGAGGACGTGTGAGTGGGTATACATATGGGGGCAGTGCCTGCTGTGGGGTCACAACTGGTGCATGACAGCACTGAAGGGACCTGTCTTTAGGGATCGTTTCAGCCAGCTCTTCCCATCACAGGTGACAGCTCCAAGCCTAGAAGAGGCAGGGGGCTCAGTGGCAGGGCCAGGACCAGCCCTCAAGTCTGTGGCCTCCTGCCCCATGGCACAGTCTCCACAGGGCTGGCTGGCTGTCCCTGTGTGTGTGACACTGGGTGTGAGTGCAGGGCTGTGCCTAGGTGGGAGGGTGTCTGTGTGGCCCTGACTGTTTTAGTTCAGAGCTGGTGGATCCTCTCCATGGACAGTGACACTTTAAGGATTGTCTGGGTTTGTTTTTCCTATTTGTGGGTTTTTCCCCTCAGGCTCCTGGGTCTGCCTCTGCCTCACGGTGTCCTGACCTTGAGGCTGCCCATTCCCTTCATACTGAGTTCTAGGGAGGTGCTTGCCCTAGACTCTTGGGAAGGGTCTAGAGAAATGAGAGGAGCCCAAGCCAGGGGCGAGCTCCAAGAAAGGGCAGCCTCCACACTTCTTCCCCAAATTGGAAATGCAGACAGGTTTCCAAAGGCACAGGTGCTCCTGCCAGCTCCTAGCATCTTCCTTGGTGTGCCGCGGGCCAGTTAGGGGTAGGCAGTTTGCATCCAGTTCTCTTCCTGGGGAGAGGTGCCTAGGAGTGGGGTAACTTCAACTGGGAATTCTGAGGAAGGTGGGCGAAGTGGCCTCGGCTCTCTGCCCTGTGTCGACCCAGACTGAGAGTGTGATTCGCTCCCGACCACTTTGTCTTGATCTACTGAAAACTTGGGAACTGAGGGGTACCCTCATTCCCCTTTGTTCACTTTCTCTAGCTCCACTTGGGACTTGGGTGGTAGGACTGGAGACCCCACCCCTGTTCCCGTCCCGCCCCCTTTCCATCCCAGCCTGTTTCCATGTAGCAGACCCTTCCTAGGGAGCAGGGAGGGGAAGCCACAGATTGCAAACCCAGGGGCTCCTTTTTCATTCTTTCTAAAACCTTGATATCCTCAGCCCAAAGGCGATGCCCCCCTGCCACCTCCAAGCCTGGAATTGTGCATAACCCGGATCTTGTATCTTTGTATAACGGATGTTATTTGTACGAAGGGCAGTTCGTAAACAGCACTTGTTCTTTTAATAAAAGAATGTTTTGCAAAAAAAAAAAAAAAAAAATCCAAAGATCCCCTGTGTGGTCTGGCTTTATGGAAGGGGACAGGAGGCGGGTGCCAACTGCTGGACGGTGGGAGGGCGTGGGCTGCGACCCTTCTGTTGGCAGTCATAGAGGCAGTGCGTGCACAGACGCGAACGCTCAGCACGCCCGGGCCCGCCCCACACGGTGCATCAGTCCGTGGGCCCCGGCCCGAGGTGACACCACGCCCGCGCGCTAGCTCCCAGAAGCGCGGCCGACACTCGGCCAGGGATGGCAGCTCCCGGGAACGTCCTGGCGCTCGAGGGGTGACCCAGGCGCCAAGGCCGCGCGCCGGGCGTTTCGCGGCCAGGCCCGCCCGGCAGGGGGCGCTGGGACCGACCGCTCAAGCCCGGGCTTCCGGACCCGCCGGCCCTTGCCTCCGCCCTCGCAGAACCCCGCGGCGTCTTCCGGAGCCTGACTGGCCGGGGACAGAGGGGGCGGGGAGCTGACCCGGAGTGGGCGAAGCCGGCGGGCGGGCGCGGCGCTGGAGCCAACTATGCGTGCCATGGGGGCGATCCTGCGGCGCGCGGCGCGCGGCGCCCGGGTGAGCATCCCCGCCCCCCGCCCCGAACTCCACCCAGGCCTCCACCCGGGCCCCTGCCAGTCCGCACTCCAGCCCTGACCCCGGCCGAGCGCCCCCGAGCCCCCGGCCCGCCCCCGCCCGGTGCCTGGCTGGCCGCAGCTCACGGGTTTTTCCCAAGCGCCAGTGGTTGCCAGAACCTCCCCAGCCAGCACCTTCTCTTGCAACCCCTTTTTCTTACCCTCTCGTTTCTCCCTCGCCCCTTTAGCCCCGTCATCTCCCTCCCAGATGGCCTCCTGCCTCCTTCCCTTTCCACTGATTTTATTTTTCTGTTTCCAAACCACCGTCTCGTGATGCTTGCGTACCTTGCAGGACCTGAACACGCGGCGGGACGTCTCCTCCTGGCTGGTAAGTACCCCCAGCCTCCCCTCCTCCTCGCACAAGACCTCCAGGCACGGAGATCTAAAGGCAGAGACCAGGGAATGGAGCTAGGAAGGGTACAGCCCTATTCCTCTAAACTCCAGACACCTGGAGTTAGCCCGTGGCTCTCGGGGAGGTGGGAGGGGAACAGGGCACCGAGCGGGGCGCCAATCTTCTGTGCTGAGGACAGCAGCACCTGATTAACCAACCCCCAGTGTGGGTGGCCCTGCCATAGGCTGGCAGGATCACGGCCTGCCCGCCCTAGCACCAAGTGGGCACCAGAGTTTGAGGGCAGGCTGCTGGACCTTGAAACCTGAGTGTCTGAAACCTGGCTTTCAAATCGCTTCCCTATCCAAAGCTCACGGTCCTCATGGTGTCCTGGGGAAAGGCCTTGCTGGGTGGAGTCAGATCAGCCTCCAGTGAAGGAAACCTGCCATCCACAAAGGCCAGTGGGAAACCAGGAAGGGTTGCAGGCAGGAAGATGCTTCCAGGGCTTGAGCTAACCCTGAGCCCATGATCTTCCCTGGCCACAGGCCCGGTGGTTCCCCAGAACCCCAGCCAGGTCCGTGGTGGCCCTGAAGACACCCATCAAGGTGGAGCTGGTAGCAGGGAAAACCTACAGATGGTGTGTGTGTGGCCGCAGCAAGAAGCAGGTGAGACCCCTGCCTGCCTTCCTACTAATACTCCTGGCTGGGAGTTCCCACCTAGGATGGTCTTATTATTCCCACGAGTACCTGAGGGACACCAAGGGGGCTTGGGGACAAAAGGCCAGTGCCCCCAGCAGCCTTAAGCTCACTGCATCTACCCCTTGCAATGAAGCCAGAGAGACACTCGGTTGCCTAGCCAGCCGGGTGCAGCCGGGCTTCCGGTGGGCTCTTCCGGGGGCTGTTTGCTTCTCAGAGGTGCACTGTGTGGCAGAGCTCACGAGGCTGTCTCCCGTCTCCTCCGTTCTTCCAGGAAGCACCTGGGCCATAGGTTCCCAGGCCTTGAACCCTGACATTGGGAAGGGATTCTGCCCAGGATTCTTCCCAGGTTCTCCTGCCTCCAAAGCCTCCCAGCCTTCCCCCGTGCCCCTCCACTCTTCTTCCAGAAAACTCATCCTTCTCAGTTTATGGGACTTCCTGGCTGCCTGTCACAGCTTGCTGTCTTCTCAGCTTCGCTGCCTGCCCCCACCTGCTTCCCCTTCTGCCCAGGAGCATTTCGTCCCAGCAGGAACCGGCCCACATTGTTTGCCTCCCTGGCCCCTTTCCTTCCTGAGAGACCTCAGACCTGTGTTCCTTCAAGCTATGTGGCGTGGTGTCAGCAGCCCAGGGTCCTGGGTCCCACTTAGGTCTACACACCTCTGCCTCAAGCCCTCTTTAAGACAAGCTGCTGCTTTCTGTTTGCACACTTCTCTCACCTCTCCTCCCATCCCACCCTGACTCCAATGTCAATAGGCCTTGGTTCAGCTAGGCAAGGGGTGGCTCACACCTGTTATCCCAGCACGTTGGGAGGCCAGGGCAGGAGGATCTTTCCAGCCCAGGAGTTCAAGAACAGCCTGGACAACAAAGTTGAGATTTCGTTTCTACAAATGCCTCTACCCCGACCAAAAAATAGCATGGCAGTGCACCTGTGTTCCCAGCCACACTGGAGGCTGAGGAAGGAGGACTGCTTGAGCCCGGAAGGCTGAGGCTACAGTGAGCTGTGTTTGCACCACTGCACTCCAGCCTGGGCAACAGAGCAAGACCCTTTCAGAAAAAAAAAAAAAAAAGGCATTGGCACCAGTTCTGCCTCTAACTAGTAAGGCATATCATCTCTCTGGGCCTGTTTCCATTACCCAGTCTCTGCTTGAGCAGCTTCTGGGATGGGGAGTGCACTCTGGTGCCAGGCAGCCAGTTTGCTATGGGGCATCCCCTCCTCCCTGTAACCTTCACTCCCTGTCACATGCCCAGTTGTTCCATGGAGCCAACAAGGAGACTCAGAGCCATTCACAGACACACACACACTCCTGTTAGTGTCCTGGCCCTCTGGTTGCCCCGGATACTAATGCTGTGAACACTCTACATACTTACCAGACACTTAGTACAGGCAAAGTGCACCATGATCATTATTTCATTTCCTCATCCAACTCAGCACTTATCACCCCACATTACACAGCGGAGGTCACTCAGCAAGCCCCGGCAGTCTGCTCTGGAGCCTGCACCCTAACCACTGTGCCCACTCCCCCTGAGCTCCCGCAGCCCGCCCCGCCCTGCCCCAGCAGGTGGGGTCAGGTCTTTGACTCCCATCTTTCACCCACCAGCCCTTCTGTGATGGCTCCCACTTCTTCCAACGCACTGGCCTATCTCCACTCAAGTTCAAGGCCCAAGAGACGCGCACTGTGGCACTCTGTACCTGCAAGGCTACCCAGAGGCCCCCGTACTGTGATGGCACCCACAGGAGTGAGCGTGTGCAGAAGGCAGAGGTGGGCTCCCCACTCTGAAGGGGCTGTCCAGTCACAGGTGGGCTCGGCTCCAGGCCTGTGACAGGCACCCCTTCTGTGGTGAAGGAAACAGGTGCTGAACCCAAGACCTGGTACCCATGTCTGGCTCACGAAGGAAGAATTACTCCTTATAACATAAAGGTCTCCAGTCTGGGGTTGGCAGGAGTGCACCCTGGGTCAATGTTTGCTGACAGAGAAGACGGTATAAAGAAGGCTGCCCAACCAGACTGGTCCTGTGGTCACTGGTATGCGGCTCACATGCTGCCTCCTGCTCCAGATTTTAACCTGTGTGTGGCTGGGGGCACCTGAGCAGCCACAGGAGAGGGCAGTTCAGATTCATTACATATGGGGTCCCCAAGCCAGGCTGAACCCAGAGACAAGGCACCCTTCCCGTCTTCCCCAAAAGAACTACAGGCTCCAGAAAGTATGCAGCATTTATTACAAAGCCAAGAGATACAGACGTCCCAGGGCAGAGGAGGGCACAGTCACAGGACCTCAGACACAGGGCAAGGCGCAAACACAGACAAGCCCACTGGGGGCTCCCAACCCCACACACCTAGGCTGGGATGGAATCTCAAGTCTCGACTCCTGCTGCCTCCCAGAGCTATGCACACTTGTGGAACTCTCGGTGGGCAGGACCTGCCAGGTCTGTCCCTAGGGAGGTGGTCTGCTGACCTCTGGGGCTGGGACTGGGGCCAGAGCTTACAGGTTTCTGTTTTCTTGTGCTTTTAGATGCAGTTGCTCTGTCCTGACCAGGTGACCGGGCCTCAGCTGGGGGAGGAGGGGCCGCTGGAGGGCTGTGTGCCTTTGGCAAAGTCTGGGGTCTGTGCTTGTGTGAGGTTAACTCACCCCCGCCTCCACTCTATGCCCCAAGTGAGACTCCACCACCAGTCCTGCTAGTGAGGGGTCCCGGGTGAGGGCAGGGGTGGTGGGGGTGAAGCACTTCACAATGCTAACGCCACAGTGGAATTCCAGGGCTGAGACCTCTCAGGGCTTGAATCTTCTTTTCCACAAGATAAATGATGCAAAGGCCACACACACAGGAGAGGAAAAAAAAAGAGGCAGAACTATCTATTCTTTGCACAAAGTTTCCACTGCAAGAAGAGGAGGTGAGGGAGGTGCCACCCCCACCCTGCACCTGCTCCTCAGACCCAGGATTAAACTGCGTTTGTAAAAGGCACTGTTCTTAGCAATTTCTGGACATTCAACAATGCAGGGGGCAGCCACTGGTCAGAGGCAGGACAGCAGCCAAGATGGGAAGAGAAACGGGGGGAGAGGAACAGTTCTAACTGGCTCCTATTGACAGTTAGAATTGTGCCTAAAGCTTTGGGGCTGAAGGGGCCCCCAACACCCCATCTGCCTTGGGAACAGTGAGGACAGCGCAGAGCTTGACTGAGCCTCCAGTGGCCCGTCCAGTTCATCTCCAGGCACCCCCAAAAAGAGCAGAGCAAATTACACAAGACCCCCCCAAAAATGAACACCATTCCCCACACATACACACACACATAAAGTTTGTTTCCTGTGGCACTTAAATTAATCTGGTTGGTCCATAGAAAATAAGTATGTATATTTGGTTTTTCCTATGTACATATATATATAGATTTATTTATAAAACCCGTCCCCCACCCCCAAGGTGGGAAGAGCTGGGGAAAGTAGAAGAGGTGGAAAAAAGGGCCCAGAAAAAGTGGAGGGAGTGGAGAGGCTTGGCTGGAAGGAGGGAGAGAGGGTCCCTGGCCTCAAGTTAAGGGGGGCACGGGAGCACCGTTGACAGTCATCTTGCGCCCCCTGCTGGTGGAGGATGGTGTCTGCAGGCAGTTCGAGGTACCCCCGTTGGCAGCTGTGGTGGTCCCACTGGCTGCAGAAGGGGGAGTGGGGGAGGTAGGGTGGGTGGCTGGAGGCCCATGGGAGCTGGGAGAGCCATGGGATGGGGTGGCTGGGCTGGGCAGGGAGGAGGAGGTGGCTGGTAGGGTGGCAGGGCTGGGAGCCTTGTCGCTGACCGACTCACACTCGGACGCCCCGCTGGTGTTGGTGCCCTCGGAAGGGGTGGGCACCGTGGCTAGGGTGAGCCGCTTGCAGGCCGGCTGGACACGGTACTTGAGGGGGAGAGGCCCGTTCTGTGGGAAGAGGGAGGAGGAAAGAGGCAGGGAAGGGACGGTGTCAGGAGAGGCCAACTAGAAGGCCACCAGCTCCATCCCACAGTGTCCAAACAAGAAAAAAGGGAAAGGACAGGACCTCAGAGAGGAGAGAGACAAGGACACAGGGCACAACCCAGAGAGGCAAAAGGTCTAAGAGGAGAGACTCGGTCAGAGAGGAAGAGAGGAGAGAGGGAGACCAAAACATGGCAGTCACCAGCACCTGTTTATGCCCCTAAATCAGGGGACGCCATCTGCCCAAGGAGTCTTGTCTCCTGAGCGGAAAGTCATCACAAGAGATGGCCCCGAGGCTGACCTGCTGTGGCAAGCCACCCTGGACACGCAGCTCATGGGACAAGGGATGGACTGTCTCTGGTTAAGAGGAGGGTGGCCCACGTGGCCACAGACCAAGGCCAGACCCTTCGGGGACCTGCTCCCTGCCGGCCCCACCCACTGGCTCACCCGTCGCCAGGGGTAGATGTAGGCGATGTCCATAAGGGTGTAGTATTCCTTCAGCGGCTCGTCCTCGTACAGAACCTCCACCTGGAGGAGGGAAGTGGAGGACACCATGACCCTGGCCAGGCTTGGGGCTCCGGGCTGGAAATGTGGGGACTGGGAGTTGAGGCCATGGGAAGGGTGGATTTGTAGATGGTCCTTCATTCCTTGGGGGTTTCACTGTGGATCTGACTTCCCTGTCGGAGCCATTCCAACATAACTCCTGACCACCAGGTAGGAAGGGGTCCAGAGACCATTTCCTTCTTGGTAGCAGCCCGGCCCCACCATGCACACAGCTGTCTGGGTCTCCTATCTCTGGCAGGTCTCCCAGAGGAGCTGAAAGGGCTCAGGGGGATCTTCTGGAACTCTGTCTCTCACCCCCAGCTACAAAATGGAACCACCCAGGGAGCTTTAAAAAACACCAATGCAGCCGGGCACAGTGGCTCATGCCTGTAATGCACTTGGGAGGCCAAGGTGGACAGATCACCTAAGGTCGGGAGTTTGAGACCAGCCTGACCAACATGGAGAAACCCTGTCTCTACTAAAAATACAAAAAAAAAAAATTAGCCAGGCATGGTGGTGCATGCCTATAATCCCAGCCACTCGGGAAGCTGAGGCAGGAGAATCATTTAAACCCAGGAGGCGAGGTTATGGCGAGCTGAGATTGCACCATTGTACTCTGCAGCCTGGGCAACAAGAGCGAAACTTCATCTCAAAAAGAAAAAACAAACAAAAAAACACCAATGCCTGGCTCGGTACAGTGGCTCACGCCTGTAATCCCAGAGCTTTGGGAGGCCAAGGTGGGTGGATCGCCTGAGGTCAGGAGTTTGAGACCAGCCTGGGCAACATGGTGAAACCTCGTCTCTACTGAAAACATATAAATCAGCCTGGTGTGGTGGTGCATGCTTATGATCCCAGCTACTCTGGCAGCTGAGGCATGAGAATCGCCTGAATACGAGAGGCAGGGGTTGCAGTGAGCAGAGATTGCAAAACTCCTGCCTAGGCGACAGAGCGAGATTCCATCTGGAGAAAAAAAAGAAATATGGTATCTAGGCCTGGGAATGGTGGCTCACACCTGTAATCCCAGCACTTTGGGAAGCTAAGACGGGCGAATCACCTGAGGTTTGGAGTTCGAGACCAGCCTGGTCAAATGGTGAAACCCTGTCTCTACTAAAAATACAAAAATTAGCTAAGTGTCATGTTGCACACCTCCAGTCTCAGCTACTCGGGAGGCTGAGGCAAGAAAATCGCTAGAACCCGGGAGGCAGAGGTTGCAGTGAGCCGAGATTACTCTACTGCACTCCAGCCTGATGACAGCAAGAAAAAGAAAAAAAGAAAAAAAAGAGAAATGGAATCTACTAAAAGAAATATGGAATCTACTAAATCAGAATCTGCATTTTAACAAGATCTCCAGGGTACACACAGACATTCAAGCTTGAAAAGCCATGTTCTAGAGCTCCACTGGAATTCAGACTAGCCTCCCCCCAGGCAACTGGCCCCAGGCGAGGCCCCGTGTTCCACACTCACCCCTGCCACAGTTCCAGTGTGCAAGCACGTACATATACATGCCACCTTGGTCCCATGCACCACTGCACACGGAGGCTGCCCCCACCCTAATCTCGGTTTCAACCACCCTTCTATTAACATGTGGACTCAGTTAGCCAGGCGAGCCCTGGGTGACACCTAGCCAGCCCTGAACAACAGCTGGGGTGCACAGACTGTCAGACACACCCAGACACAGACATTCATTTTTTGAAAGGCCCAGGGACCCACCTTGTACTTGCTGGGCACATCCATCTTGTTGCGGAGAAACTTGGCGAGGTGCATGACGGTCATGGCTGCCGGGCACCGCAGGAAGCGCACCCCTGTCTGCTGGGGCACAGGCACCCATGGTATGGGGTCCAGCCCAGGCCACTCCCTCCCAGCCCACATTCCAGTCCTGGTCAGGCCCCGGCACTCACTTTCTCTTTGTCCCCATCCCCATTCTCCAGGGGGCCCTTCTTTTCATCCCGGTCCCTGGGGGCGGAGAAAGAAACAAAGCTAGGAAGACCCAGGAGGAGGATCCCTCAATGCGCCCATCCAGAGGCCCCTGGGTGGGAGAAGGGGTGACCCAGCCTAGGAGCCCAAAAGGGGTCAGCCTGGGCCAGACTTGCCTGGCACCTTCGTAGAACTCAATGGAGAGGCTGACAATCTCATCATCGCTCAGAGCCCCCTTCTCCTGCTCCAAGACCTCACCTCGGTCCTCATTGGAGCCGTTGGGGACTGCAGAAGGACAGAAATCTCAGGTAGGCAGACGACGGAGGAAGGGAGCCCGCCAAGGACCCAGGGATCATGAACTCAGCCAGGTGAGCCTGGCCACCAGGGGAGGCGGGCGTGGAAGAAGTCAGAGGGTGAGTGGTGGTAGCATTACACACCTGCCTGGTCCCAGGCACACCCACGCACACACAGATGGACACGAGCACACTCACCCTCCGTCAGGGGGTACGCTGCATAGAAGTCCCGCCGCCGTTTCATCTCATCTGGAAGAAGGCAGCAGGATGAGGACAGGGCCATGGGTTGGGAAATGGGGTCGGTGGGCGGGAGGAGAAATGGTGTACAGATACCTTTAAAAAGCCCAGGAACCAATTTGTAGACAATGTCTTGGAGGGTTTTGTCAGACCTGGGGACAAACGGACAGGGCTTATCAGCCACACGCTCTCCAGAGAACTCCTCTGATCTCACCCTGCTCTCCCAGCCAGGGGACCCCTCTTCCCACCCCTTCCTGAGACCCTGTGCCCAGCCATCGGGGTCCCTGTGGATCTGGTCTTTGCCGCTCTAGTATGTCAGCCTGTGACAAGCCAGATGCGACCCCAAGGGAAGGAAGTGGCCCAGGTCCACGCCTTGTGCTTCTCCCACACCTGCTGCCTTGATGAAGGAAGCATGGAGGGCGGGAGGGATGGGGGAGGCTGACCCAGGGGGTCGCATGAGCAGGAGGTGCGGGCCATGCCCACCTGATGCTCAGCAGTGGCCGGGTCTTATGCACCTGCACATCACACATGGGGCAGTATTTGTTGGTCTCCAGGTAGCGCACGATGCAGGTTTTGCAGACTTGGGGGTGTGGAGAGAGAGAGAGAGAGGAGAGTCAGAGCCGCCTTCCGACCCCAGGACCAGCTTCCCTGCCCTCTGCTCAGACCCAGCTATCCTTTCTCCTCCACCTGTCCCTGCTCCGAGGCCCAACGAGGCAATGTGTGTTCTGCACGTGTGGCGCCTGTCCCTGTGCATCGTGGAGGGAAGCTGGACAGGCCAGTGTCATGTACAATGCAGAAGGGCAGCCCGAGTTCCCAGCCCCACCGATGGAGGAGAAGACAAAAAGAGCCAGCCTGTTAGAGGTGCCCCTGGCCCTCACCCGCTTGCCGCCAAGCCCACAGTGCAAACGGGGGTGTCTGCATAAAATTTCAGCCATTTCAAGAAAGAACTGAGATTTCAGAGGCAATGAACTTCTGGGCTGACACCCTGCGCCTGGTCACCCCTGCCAGGTCGGCCCCTGTGACCTGAGGATTCCTGGCAGACACCTGGATGCGTCTGCTCTACAGGTCTTTAGTGCTACCTTCCTCAGGCCATGCCCACCCCCATTCTGGGCACAGAGGCTGCCGACCCTGAGCAGCTCCCCTCCCGCCAACTCACAGGAATGCAGGCACTCCACAATAGTGGTGGCGTCGATGAAGTACCCCCCACAGAGGGCACACATGAGGTGGGGATTCAGCTCCGTGATTTTGATCCGTGTAGTCCGATGCATGATTCCGGGGTCAGGGGTGGGGGGACTGGGGAGCGTTGCCCTGGGAAACGGAAGTGGAATCAGAAACTCAGAGCGTTGGCAGCCCCTCCCACGCATCATCCACACCTCCCAGCCCATCCCTCCCTGAGCCCAAGGCCCTTCTCTGCCTTCAGGGTGGGCTGGGGCCATACATGTGGCTGGTTCTTTCTGGCCCCCTATGAGTGTTCATTAGGTTCCGGGCTCTGGAGATTCACCCAACCTTGAGCAACAACGTCAGCTCTCTCTGAGGAGCAGGAGGAAAGACTGAAGTTAGGCCACAGTTCGTACTGTCCAACTCCCCAGAGAATATAATGAGGCAGGAAAATAGGAGAGAAGAGGATTTTTAAAACTCTCCAGGCCGGGCACGGTGGCTCACGCCTGTAATCCCAGCACTGTGGGAGGCCGAGGTGGGCGGATCATGAGGTCAAGAGATCGAGACCATCCTGGTCAACATGGTGAAACCCAGTCTCTACTAAAAAATACAAAACTTAGCTGGGCACAGCGGCATGCGCCTATAGTCCCAGCTAGTCCCAGGCTGAGGCAGGAGAATCGCTTGAACCTGGGAGGCAGAGGTGTGGTGAGCTGAGATTGCACCATTGCACTCCAGCCTGGGCAACAAGAGCAAAACTCTACCTCAAAAACCAAAAATCCACAAAACCTCTCTCCAATCCCAGGCTGGGCGCAGTGGCTCATGTCTGTAATCCTGGCATTTTGGGAGGCTGTGGCAGGAGGATCCTGCTGGCTCAAGTGATCCCTTGAGCCTGGGAGGTTGAAGCTGCAGTGAGCTGGGATTATGCCACTGCACTCAAGCCTGGGCAATAGAGCAAGACTCTGTCTAAAAAAAACAAAGCAAAACAAAACTCCCCAATCCCAATCCACAGTCACTGACTTGGTCCACATTTAAAGCATACTAGGAACTAGGAGGAAATTTAGATAAATAAGCCATTGCCCTGAACTTCAAGGAATAGAAGAGAAAAAATAAGCAATCCTCACTCCCTCAACCCCTCCATCTGTGCAGGGCCTCAGACCTGCCCTTTCCACTACATCCCACGCTCCTTTCTACTCCATCCATTCACTCCTCCTCCAAGCTTCCCTGAAAACACCCAGGGCACAGGCTCCCACCTTCGGTTAGAAGGCCACAGCCATCACTTGTGCTTCCGGCTCTGCATCCAGCCTAGGCCTTGGGGCCCCTCCCTCCTAAGTCTACCAGACCTAGGCTGCTCCCAGGACATCCACCATACACTAACCATTTGGTTTCCAGGCCTGGGACTCAGACAGGGAACATGCCCGAAGCTGGGAATGTGCAGCTCCAGCCCTAGCCCTGAACTCAAAGAGTTTAGGCAAAAAGGCTACACCCCTGCCACAGGAATCCCTCCCACTGCCCCTGATGGAGAGCCCCTGCGTGAGTGCTACCTGCCCACAGCACACACGTGGTCCAGGACCCCCCTCCCCAACCCCCAGCCGCTTTCATGCACCTGCAGGAATTCTCCCCACGTGGTCCCTGTTACCCTCCCACTGTCTCCAGCCCCGGTGACGCCTGTGCCACCTGTTCACAGGCTGTCCAGTGACAAACCACAGGCTCTCACAGATGCCTGCCAAAGCTGGGCAGAAAGTGTCTGTCCCCAGCCCGCCGGGACACCAGCCAGGCGGGACAGGGTCTGCAGAGGTCAAAGTCCAGCTTTGGATTGGCCGCTGTGCTTCCTTCTTGGTAACAGAAATCAAACCAGCACCTGGAAGGGACAGCCCCTCCCTCCTCTTTCCCAGACTAAAAGCCCAGGGGTGGGGCTTGGGAGGGTGGCCAAGCCCCAAGAGCTCCTTTACAACATACTCACACCCTTCTGTCCTTTCCAGAAAGACTTCTAAAGCCACCACACTGGGTTTTCTAGGACAAGAAATTCACAGCCGGGATCAGCAGTTTCTATAGAGACCCCAGGATGAGTCTGGCCGGGACCCAGACAGCCAACAGAGTCTCAGGGAACCTAGCCAGAGACCGAAAGAGATGCAGAGACACAAAGGCCACACGTGGGAGAGACAGGCAAGTTGCAGGGCAGACAGGGGAACAAGCCAGTCCCACAGCAAGCCCAGAGACAGGGCGGAGAGGTGGCGGCCCCCATGATCTGAGAAGGTAGAGGGGTTCCCACCCCATACACGGTGGCCTCGGTCAGTCCTCCCTGCATGGGTCCCCCTTTCGAAATTACGCAGAAGGCTGCTGGCTACTCCACTGTTTGGTCGTTTCCATAGTAACCCTGTCCCTGGCAAGATGCCCAAATATTATTACAACCATCCAGAGGAGAGAATAATCCAAGTAGCTGTCTCTCTGAGCGTGTGTAATATCCATCGTGTGTACGTGCCGTCTGGGCCTCCAAAAGTACTTCCTGTGACTGCCTGTCTGTCACGTGTGTGTCCAGATGCATCTACATGTGTGTGCACGCACTGCCACTAACAAACACTCTGGGCTCTGATAACACCTGGAGTCCCTATTGCTGGGTAAATCGCATGCCCTCATCCCTCCCACTCACCCTCTTATACAAGTGCACGGTACACACACACACACACACACACATAAACACGTAGGCTCTGCATACTTCACACTGCCCTGAGCCACCTCATTCACACACCCGCTGTGTTTTCAAAACAGACACTTACTCTTTTTTTTTTTTTTAAAGACAGTCTTGCTCTGTTGCCCAGGTTGGAGGGCAGTGATGTGATCTCAGCTCACTGCAGCCTCCACCTCCCAGGTTCCAGTGATTCTTGTGCCTCAACCTCCTGAGTAGCCGGGATTACAGGCACCTGCCACCACACCCAGCTAATTTTTGTATTTTTTTTTTTAAGTAGAAATGGGGTTTTGCCATGTCAGCCAGGCTGATCTTGAACTCCTGGCCTCAAGTGATCTGCCTGCCTCGGCCTCCTAAAGTGTTGGGATTACAGGTGTAAGCCACCAACCCAGCCGACATTTGCTCTTAAAGACCCCACAGCCAGGAGCCCCACACTGCAAATGGCTGTGCCCCTTACCCGATCAGTTCCCTGCACATTTCTGAGAATTCAGCCCGAGCCTATCCCTCGGGCCTCTGTCTAGACACAAGGCCCAAGGTGGTGCAGATTGAATGAAACGCTGTTCCTTCTCCAGTTCCCCTTGCCAGCCAGGCTTGGTGGCTCACCCCTGTAATATCAGCACTTTGTGAGGCCAAGGTGGGTGGATCACAAGGTCAGGAGTTTGAGACCAGCCTGATCAACATGGTGAAATCCCATCTCTACTAAAAATAAAAAATTAGCCGTGCATGGTGGCGGGCACCTGTAATCCCAACTATTCAGGAGGCTGAGGCAGGAGAATCTCTTGAACCTGGGAGGCAGAGGTTGCAATGAGCTGAGATCACCCCACTGCACTCCAGCCTGGGCGACAGAGCAAGACTTTGTCTTGGAAAAAAAAAAAGAAATAAGCCCCTTGTCTCACTCCCTGCTCCCTGCCACCCCATCCCCACAGGTTCTGACTGTTACCTCTGGGGCTGAGGGTGGGGAGAAGCACTGATTGGCTCCTCACCGGATTGCCATGGTTACCTGCAAGGCCCTGCCAGCAGGTGCCAAGAGCAATGTAAACTGGAGCTCTGTCTCCCTAGAGCACCCTCTCCCTGGCTCCCCATCCCAGGAGGCCCCAGGCCCTGCATTCCTGACATCCAGTTCCTCCCCCCCTGCACTGGCTGGTGTGCTGTGGGAAGGCAAGGGAAAAGGGGTGATGGTGGCTGGAAATCCAGTTGTCATTACTTTGAAGAGGCTAGGAGATGGGAAGAACTTGAGGGATAAAGAGTGAGAGACATAGATCCCAAGAAACAGAAAGGAGAGGCTAAGCGCCATTGGAAATGGCCTCTGCAGAGCTCAGGGGCTTTAAAACTTCAGTCCCAGCTGTGCCCCTCAGTGACTCAGCACTGTCTCCACCTCTAACACCACTCTCCCTGCCACTGTCTTTGCAAGGGCATGTGTGACCCTTAGGTGGCCCACATTCTGGGCCCTGGGGCCCCGGGTCTGACTATAGCTACTCTAGCAGGAAGGGAACTTGCTCAGCACTCAGCATCCAACCCCGAACCCTCCTTGCCATTCAAGCCTAGCACTTGTATTTCCCAGTCCTTAAAGACCCCTGCTAAGAAATCAACCCCCATACATCTATTTTGGAGTCTCACTCTGTCTCCTAGGCTGGAGTGAAGTGGCGTGATCTCTGCTCACTGCAACCTCCGCCTCCTGGATTCAAGCCATTCTCCTGCCTCAACCTCCTGAATAGCTGGGACTACAGGCATACGCCACCACACCCAGCTAACTTTTGTATTTTTAGTAGAGACAGGGTTTCACCATGTTGGCTAGGCTGGTTTCAAACTCCTGGCCTCAAGTGATCCGCCCACCTCGGTCTCCCAAAGTGCCGGGATTGCAGGCATGAGTGAGCCACTGCGCTCGGCCCCATCTTCTATTTTAACCAGTGTCTTTCTGGAAGCCACCCTGCAATTTAGGCCTCTCTCACTTCTTCATGGTCCCCTGTTTTCCACAGTGGGTCTCCCAGCCCCAAGGCCCCTGTGTTCTCTGATGCCACAGCCCTCTCTGCTCTGCCTGCCTCCAAATGAAATCAGCCCCACTCCCTCACTAACAAGTCTCCAGGTCTTGGGGAAAGTCACTCAAGGTCACATCCAGATGTCTAGTATTGCAGAGGTGAAAGAGATCTTAGAAAGCACCTTGTCACCCCACGCGGTGGCTCACACCTGTAATCCCAGCACTTTGGGAGGCAGAGGCAGGGGGATCATGAGGTCAGGAGATGGAGACCATCCTGGCCAACATGGTGAAACCCTATCTCTACTAAATATACGAAAAACTAGCTGGGCGTGGTGGCACATGCCTGTAGTCCCAGCTACTTGGGAGGCTGAGGCAGAAGCATCGCTTGAACCAGGGAGGCGGAGGTTGCAGTGAGCCGAGATCGCACCACTGCACTCTAGCCTGGGCAACAGAGCAAGACTCCCATCTCAAAAAAAAAGGTGAGTACACTCAGAGAGAAGTGACTTGTGTAAGGTCACACAGGAAAGCAATGGCAGTCCTGTGACAAGAAACTGCCTGACTCCCACCTCAGTGCTTTTAACACCCTGACACCCAGCCAGGCTCCTCACTCATCTAAAGCAATAATGCCTGGCTCCATCCCAGCAGGTGGGAGGGCAGCTCCCTGGAGTGGCGGGAAAACCACTCAGTGGGCCACCGTCTGGGAGGGAATCAGTCCAGCCAAGCACAGCCTCCTGCCTTGACGAAGGAGGAGGAGGCAGTGTTAATCACCTTACCCCCTTTCCACGGTACACAGCGGGAAACAGGCTGCCGGGAAGCACGGCATCAAGACTCAGACCCTGGGTTCTCTGACTCTGTTCCTCTCCCAGCTTCATGGGTCCAACTGTGCAATCCTCTTGTATTTGTGTTTGGGCCATAAGGGTCTGCCTAGGCACACTGTGAACCTCCCAACTTTCCTCGATCCTTGACAATGGCACAAAGATCTACTCCCCTGTCCTCACCATGCATTGAAAAGGGCCTTTAGCCTCCTGAAGCTGGGCGTACTCAGCCCTCTCTCCCTCTCCCACCTCTCAGCTCCCTAAGATCAAACAAAGGCAAACCCCAAAATTTACAATTGCCAGATACACACACATACAGAAAGACACACCCCCCTCCTCCTCTCACTCACCACACAAGGCCAGATAGACACAACAGGACACCACACTCACACAATCACAGCCAGACCAGAGCCAGGCCCACCTTGCCAGATGCAGGAGCCGCCCCCATCCACCCAGCACCTAGAAGCACACGGCCTGACATCCCTGCCTGGAACCAGATCTGCTAATACATACTAACCTTTTGTATGCCCCTGGTCCACCCAGGGTAAATGATAACATAAGTCTTCCAGCAACAAAGGCAGTTCAGCTTCCAACGTCTGCCCTAGGGACCAGAGGCTGAGGGCTGCAGTGGGCATCTGACCTGCACAAAGCTGTACCCTCTTCCAATCCAGGCTCTCCATTCCCATGGCAACAGCTCCATCAACCAACATCTCCCAGGCAAGGCCAGGGACAGTAGAGAGTACCCCTTCCTGCCCAACCCCCAAGACTTCAGCTTGAACCCTACCCAGCTACACAAGGTCTGGATCCTGGGGTCGGTTTCCTGTTCATTCCAAAGCCAGTTCTAAAGCCTCAATCCCCTACCCCCCAACCAGGGGAGCCCCTAGGAAAACCTTCCCACCAAAAAGCTGCAACAGAGCTGGCTTTATGCTCCAAGTAATAACATCTTGGACCAGAGTGGTGGGGGTAGGGAAAAATTAAAGAGTTTCAGGAATAGAAACTGCCAGAGGTCCCAGAGGAGGAGGCATCAGAAGGAGTGGGGAGGGGACAACCAGGAGACCGCACTCTGGGGAGACTGAGGCAGCATGGGGGACACTGAGGGACAAAGACCTCGGGGAAGCGCTGGGTAACACTTCCACAATATTCATTGGCAAATTCACCCGCCTCTAGGCCGCCTCCTCCCACCTCAAGCCAACTGGAGCGATTACGGGCGGACAGGGGCAGTGGGGGAGGGCGAGGGGCATGGCCGGGACCACCGTGGAAACAGGACAGGCAGGGGGTGTCTGCTTGCCCGGAGGTCCCATGCCCTCAGAGCTAGCAGCAGGAGGGTGTGCGGAGGGTGGGGTGGCCGGGCGCCCAAAGGCAAAGGGGGCCAGTTCATCAGACCCCCCTGCCTCCGCTGGCCATGGGAAATACCGCAATAGATTTCCCTCCATCCCCATTCTACCCCCTCAGCCGGAGCTTCCCCAGGAGCCCAGGTCCAAGGGTCAGGGACCCCAGTTACCGGGTGGCCGCTTCCACCTTCCCTAGAGCCAAACTTTCGGCGGGGCCCGGGGAGGGGTGTTCCGGAGGGAGGCTCTGCTGAGGTGGTTCAGGGAGGGGGCGGGGCGCCGGCGCCGGGACGGGGAGCGGGGACCGGCTGGGGGAGGTGCCCGAGAGGACCCGGACCCCGGCGGCGAAGGGCGCCCTCCCCCGGCCTCGCGGCCGCCTCAAAACACGACCCCGTCTGCCGGCCCCAAGTCCCCGCGCGTCCGCGGCGCCCCAGTGCCCACGGGGGAGCGACCCCTGCCCAGACGGAAAGGGAGCAGATCGGGCAGAGCCGGGGCGGCTTTGGCTCGCGGGGAGCGGCGACCCAACCCAGCGCGCACCCCGCGAGCCCTCCCGGCTGCTCGGGACCTTCCCCCTCGCTACCTCGGAACAGGGTCTGCCCAGGGGCTGCTGCACAAAGAGGTGGTGGTCGAGGGAGACGCCAAATCGTTAAGAGGGGGAACCCGTTTCGGCCATCTTGGAAGAGAGGAAAGGGAAAAAGGGACAGAAAAAAGGGAGAAAGAAAGGCGGACGGGGCGAGCTGGACTGGGGGCTGGCAGGGCGGGGGGGCGGTGCGAGGGCAGGGTCGGCTCAGAGCCTCCCCCTCCCACCGGGGCTTGTAGAGAAGGGTCGGCCCCCATCCCAATCCCCAGAGGGTTACCGGGCAGAAGAGGAAAAGGAAGGGGGAGTCGCTCCGCTTACCTGGGTTCAGGGTCCGGTGGGTCTCGGGGAGGGGGGGATGGGAGGGAGGGAGGGAAGGGAGGGGAGGGGGGCCGTAGCCGTGTCGCTCGCCCGGCCGGCGGGAGGGGAGAAACCTACGGTAAGAAAGGAGTTTGTGAAAGCGGCTTGGGGTGGGAGGGAGAGAGGGGAGGGGAGGGGACCGAGGGGGGAGGGGAGGGACCGGAGTTGGGGGGAGACAAAATGGCTTTTTTTCTCCAGACAAGAGTAGGTCCCGCCCACTACTCACCCACGTGACCTCATTCCTTCAGGATGCTGGCGGAGAGGGGAAAAGGAGGGGGAGGCTGGCACTGCCGCTCCCCGCCACCGGGTGCCGTGTCCCCAGCCTGGACGAGACCCCTCCCTTCCTACGCGGCCGCCCCGACCCCGGAGGATGGGTTCTCTTGTTACCTTCCGCACTTAGCCCCTCCCCTCAAAATATGCGTTCCCCTCACTGACCCTGTGATGCCCACCCCTAGCCGGGGCTCCTGGAAAACGGTGAAATGGGGACTGGGCTGAAAGGTGGCCCGCGGGCCTCGACGCCTGGCCTAGACCAAAGAGCGCGGGGCTCCCGCGGGGGACGCAACGCCTTCAGCCACGCGTCCGGGAGATTTTCATTCACTCCAAGTGACACTCCCTTAAAATTAATAACTGCATCTGGGAGGGCGAGCGTGTCCTCCCTGCTCCCCTTGCCCCCTCGGCCACACGGGCGCTGACCCTGAAGAGCGGCGCACAGGGATCCAGCCTGGGCCCCTGGCAGGGAGAAATCGCGAGAGGGGAGTGGAGGTGCGGGGTGAGGCCGGGGTGGGGGGCGCCTCGCCGCGGGGGGCTGTGGAGGCGGCTGCGCCTAGGCGTGCTCGGGCGGAGAAGAAAGGAGGCTCGCTGAGGACGGGAACTCAGGCTCCCGGCCTGGGACACAATAACCTGGCCGACGGCGAGAGGCCACACTGGTCTAGGAAACGAGGCGCCAAGCTGGAAGGTGGGCCCGCGCCTTTTCTCCGGCCTGGCGCGGATTTCGTATTTTTCGCTCGCGCCCTGCGCTGCGCGCTGCCTGTGCACCTCCCTCGGCGCGCGGGCGGGAGTCGGGCGAGCGCCAAGACGGCGGGGCCCGCTGACTCCCACCGGCGCCCCGGCTCCACCCGCCGCTCGGGCTCCGGTCCCCACTGTCTCCGACCGGAGGGAGAGAATGAGGAGGGAGGCTTGGAAATGCCGGGAGGAGCCGTGAGGCCGGCGCCGGGAAGCGAATCGATACCGCATTACTGGACGCCCGTGGGCCTCATGAGGACGGTCGAATCGCTCATTCGTTATTCACGATTTATTAGGGATGGCGGCCGCGTCTGTCCCTCCAGAAAGCTCAATTATCCATCTGGCCAGCAGCGCCATGAAGCGCACTGACGGTGGGAGGCTCGAGTTAGAAATTAGGAAAGGAATCTTCGCCCGGTTTTGGAGCGCCTGTCTCCTCTTCTCTCGTTGCTCGCAGCCAAGGCAGCCCCGGAGCTGGGGGCCCCGGTGAATGTTTTCGCCCTCTGGCCGGCGACCAGGAGACCTGCGCACATTAGCCACCGAGTGACCCTAGCTTGAGCCTGCAGCCACATCGGCGGGATGGGGGCGGGGAGGAAGAGGAAGGGCGGAGAGATTTCCTTCTAGAGGGAGTGGTTGGAGAACCGGCGGGAGAAGGGCCAAGGGAAGATCCGGTCACCTGCTCGCGAGTCTGCACCCGGAAAGGCGAGTTCACCGGCCCTGGAGGAAAGGGGACACGCCCACTGTTCCCAGGGCAAATGTGTCGCCGGCATCCTGGACTCTGCCAGGGAAGACGCACATCCACTACGCTCTGCCGGGAGGGGAGCGCGGCAGGGACTCCCGGTCGGCTGCCCCTTTCTGGCTGCAAGACCCGGAGCAAGAGAAACCTGTAGGGGCTTTGCGGAGACCTGAATCCCACCCACCAACCACACGGGCACCTACGGGCTGCCCCTCGGGGCAGTATCAGCCAGTGGGAAGGGGGCTGACGTTCCTCTGCGGCCCATGAATCCTGGTGACTGCCCGAGGGGCCGCCGGAGTCCATCCACTTATTCCTCGGTTGTTAAGCGCCCGGCAGGAGCAAACCGCTAGAAAGGAGTATGCTAAGACCCCATTACCCACTAACACTCCAGTTTCATCTTTTGCGTCCTGGATGACCAGTCCCCATATTCCTGGCCTTTCTGGTTTCTCAGGGGAACCTTCTGACCCAACTCTTCCCAGATTGGAAGAGTTTCCTAGTCTTTGTTCTATACTGGCCGACAGAGAAGCACCTGTCACGTGCCAATGTCAAATACTGCGCTAGGCACTGGGCATTCAAGGCACAGGAGCCTGGCTTTTGCGCGGGGCGCTCACAGGCCGGTGGGTGCAAACCCTGAGGGACACACAGCCTGTCCCTTTAGCGACCACCACTTCTGTTGTGAGCTCCCGCTAAGGGTGGGTGAGTACTAGGGAGGGCTTCCAGAAGAGGCCTCCTTTGAGCCGAATCTGCAGAGACCAAGTGTCTACGAGAACTGCTTAAGAGTGCTTTGCACATTCTCATCTACAAAGGTCGAGGCTCCCACTGCGCCCAGGAATACGCCTCGGCAGACATTAGGCGCCTCTTGATTTTGTGTTTGCATCTCACCTGGTCCTCTAGCTGACAATGGCATCAGAAGAGTCAGTGTCTGTCACAGACGACTAGGGGCTCGCAGAGGATAGGAACGCGGGAAATCTAGGCAGTTACTTCCAGCACATACGAAGAGCTATTGCGAGGATTAGATCCCTTTAAAAACGGTGACGGTGACGAGGCGGGAGAGGGCGGCTCCTCTCGTGCTTTCAGGAACGTCTTTACCTCTGTGTTCCTTACACCTTTTATCTCCCCCAAACAAGGTCCTTGGTCTGTTTTTGCTTCTATTTTTCCATTCTCCTCCCCACCTCTCTGTGTATTTCCAGGGGAAAAAAATTGTGTTGCTTTAATTCTGATGCTTCTCATATTAAATGCGTCTCTTTTCCCTCTCTTCATTGTCTTGAGGTCTTCCCCATTCACCCTGCTTAGTTCTCTTGTCATGTCCCTTCTTTCTCTATCACAACTGTGTTCTCCCTTTCTCACCTTTGTTTCTCTTAATACCTGTTTCTCTCTCTCCCATTCTCTTCCAGATGTAGTGTTTAGAGACTGTAACATCGATTGAGCCACACAATAGAAAACTGTCCAACCTCCACTGTAAATTCATTCTTAATCCTACGAAAAATGCTTCCTGAAACGTGTTGCATGCACAGTGAGACAAAAACCTCTGTAGGCAGGGTCGGGGGTGTGGAAGGAAGTGCTAGATAAATTATCCCATTATTGACTGAGCAGCAGTGAATTTTCAAGAAGAGTCATTCTCTTAGAAAAAGTATTGCCGTTGCAATTTAAATGCAAAATTTGGATTTTGAGTAACAGACTTACGATTTTATCTTCCGGGAAATAAAAAAAAGAGTCACAGCGTCCCTGGGTGGGCTCGAACCACCAACCTTTCGGTTAACAGCCGAACGCGCTAACCGATTGCGCCACAGAGACCGCGACGACTGCTAGCGTAGCGGAGAGCCGAGTCAATAGGAGCGAGCCTGGACGGCGCAGACGCCGTAAAAGATTCCGCCATCGGGCGAAAGAAGTGGAACCCAGGGGAGAAAGGTAAGGATCCTGATGGGACAGGGGGGCGACGGGGCTTGGGAAGAGAGGACGCCGGACGTGCACGCTCTTCCTCCATTGGCTCGGCGAGAGGTCGACTCTGGCTATCCTCAGGTTCTACCTCAAACGTGGAGAGGCCCGGAACGTCCCTTTTTAGGGTGACCTGAGATTGAGGTTACGTGAAGTCAGACCGCAGGAGGTCCCCCAAATCAGAACAACCTTTGGCTTCCAAACTCTCCTTTACGGCTGAAACCCTGCAGCCGCAGAATACCCGCGACGCCTATCCGCGACGCCTTCCCCTTCCCACCTTGCATCATTAAATTTCCATTTAATGGGCGCCTCCTATATACCAGGCACTGTTCTGGGCCAGTGAATATTTAGAGCCAAACCAAGTGCCTGATACACAGTAAGCATAAGGATTTCTGAAGTGAATAAATAAGCTAGCACAACTAATACGACCAACTCAAACATCACGTTGATAAGCGTCACGATGCCCCTTCTGCTGAGGCCGAAGCCCCCTACACCCAGTTTCACCGGCCCACGTGCGTGCAGGCTCCGCCTCCAGTCCCGGCGGTCTGGAATCCAGGTCCGCCGAGATCCCACTATGCACCGTGTCACAAGGCTCTTCCGCACCCACAGTGACTTTTCACTTCCGCTTTTCCCGCCTCCGTTTTGGCTTTGCAACCGAACTACCTGTACTGGTGACCGACAGCGACGTACGGCCAATAGAAAGCCCAGGTGGCCAGGAAGAGTCCGCCCATCAGCCAATGGAGAGACGGCAACGAGAGCGGTTGTGCAGTGAAGGCTAGACCCGGTTTACTGGAATTGCTTCGGCGATCGAGGGGTCTTAATACGCCGCAATCATGGTGAGATGGGGAGTGAAGCAAAGGGGCACGGGGAGGGATTGAGAAGCGGAGGGAGTTGGGAGAGGTTTGGGGACGAAAAGGGCCTAGGGTCAATGGAAGGAAGCGGTTTCAGTTCGAGGGGAGCAGACCCCGGTGAGGACCAAGAGGGTGAGTGCGGCTCCTCGCCGTCACATAGTGCTTATCCCACCTGGAAAACCAGGGGTCCAGGCTCCGGAATGGAGAACGGGGCGTACGGGAGCCTCCGCATCAGGGGCTGGGCTATGGCAGCGTTTGACCCCCCGCCGCGCTGAGCCCTCCGTTCTGTTTGTCCTAGTCTATTATGTCCTATAACGGAGGGGCCGTCATGGCCATGAAGGGGAAGAATTGTGTGGCCATCGCTGCAGACAGGCGCTTCGGGATCCAGGCCCAGATGGTGACCACGGACTTCCAGAAGATCTTTCCCATGGGTGACCGGCTGTACATCGGTCTGGCCGGGCTCGCCACTGACGTCCAAACAGTGTAAGTGTCAAGGGTCCCCGCCCACACCCAGGCCTCTTCTTAGACCATCCGCCCCCCGCGTCTCCACCGGACTAGTGAGTCTTGAGTCTTGGCCGCACACTATAGCGATACAGAGATGTATCCTAACCAACTTTTACCAGCATTTACTCTGTGCCAAGCTCTGTGGAAAGCACCTTACATACATGGACTTACTTAATCCTCTTCCTGACGATTCTATGTTGCCATCCCATTTTGCAGATGAGGAAACTGAGGGTCTCAGAAAGTGTCTTGCTCAAGATGCAGAGTCAATGAGTGTCAGCCAAGATTGCCGCCCAAGTCTCTCCAAGGCCAAAGTCAGCGCTCAGTACCTAAAGAACTTCAGGTCAACTTCAAGCAGTCATACAGAAAGATAACCAACCTATGACGAGTTGGTGCTTATTAACTGCCATATTAGTTATCTAGTCGCCAGTGGTTATGTGATTCGAGAGAAGGGAGAGTTAGGGAGATGAAATTACAGTGACGGTTCGTTTGTGAGGGTCATGGTCCTCATGGAGTGGTAGTGGTGAGAAAAGAAAGGAAGGGTCGGGCGCGGTGGCTGACGCCTGTAATCCCAGCACTTTGGGACGCTGACACGGGTGGATCACCTGATGTTAGGAGTTCGAGAACAGCCTGGCCAAAATGGCAAAACCCGACCTATACTAAAAATGTAAAAATTATCCAGGCATGGTGGCATGTTCCTGTAATCCCAGCTACTTGGGAGGCTGAGGCATGAGAATCCCCTTGAACCTGGGAGGCAGAGGTTGCAGTGAGCCAAGATCAAGCCACTGCACTCCAGCCTGGGCAACAGAGTGAGACTCTGTCTCAAAAAAAAAAAAGTCCCTTTATTTCTCTCTCTTTCTCTTTCTCTCTTTCTCTTCTTTCTTTCTTCTTTCTTTTCTTTTCTTTTTTTGAGATGGAGTTTGTTGCCCAGGCTGGAGTGCAAATTTTGCAGTAAGGGGAGAAGAGAAGCCAGGGAAGTGAAGAGTAAGAGAGGAAAAGAATGGTGATGGGTTTTCAGGAGGGAACACATGGTCACGGGCAGGTGCTGCAGGCTACTGGTAGTCTGAGGAGCGGCAGTTCCTGGATGCGTTTCCTAGAAGGTGGAGAGACTAGCTCACAAGTGTGGATGGATGCTGGTCAGAAAATGTTCTCATTTCAGCTGGATGTGGTGGCTCATACCTGTAATCCCAGCACTTTGGGAGGCCAAGGCGGGCAGATCTCTTGAGGTGAGGAGTTTGAGATCAGCTTGGCCAACATGGTGAAACCCATCTCTACCAAAAATACAAAAATTAGGCCGGGCATGGTTGCTCATGCCTGTAATCCTAGCACTTGGGAGCCCGAGGTGGGTGGATCACCTGAGGTCAGGAGTTCAAGACCAGCCTGGCCATTAGGGTGAAACCCCATCGTTTAAAATTAAAAAAAAAATACCAAAATTAGCCAGCCGTGGTGGCACATGCCTGTAATCCCAGCTGCTCAGCAGGCTGAGGCTGGAGAATCGCTTGAACCTGAGAGATGGAGGTTGCAGTGACCCGAGATCGCATCACTGCATTCTAGCTTAGGCAACAGAGTGACACTCCGTCTCAAAAAATAAAAAATAAAAAAGTTCTCATTTCTCTTAAAGCCTGGCCAACACAGTGAAGCCCCGTCTCTACTAAAAATACAAAAGTTAGGTCCAGGCGCAGTGGCTCACAGGCGTGAGCCTGTAATTCTAGCACTTTGGGAGGCCGAGGCGGGTGGATCATGAGGTCAAGAGATCGAGACCATCCTGGTCAACATGGTGAAACCCTGTCTCTACTAAAAATACAAAAATTAGCTGGGCATGGTGGTGTCGCATGCCTGTAATCCCAGCTACTCAGGAGGCTGGGGCAGGAGAATTGCCTGAACCCAGGAGGCGGAGGTTGCGGTGAGCCGAGATCACGCCATTGCACTCCAGCCTGGGTAACGAGCGAAACTCCGTCTCAAAAAAAGAAAAAAAAAAAAATACAAAAGTTAGCTGGGCGTGGTGGCGGGTGCCTGTAATCCCAGCTACTTGGGAGGCTGAAGCGGGAGAATCGCTTGAACCCGGGAGGCAGAGGTTTGCAATGAGCCACGATCGTGCCACTGTACTCCAGCCTGGGTGACAGAGCTAGACTCCATCTGAAAAAAAAAAAAAAAATGACTTGAGCTTCATCTTCTAAGGTAAGGAAAACATAAAACTTACTGAGACCTTGCCCAGCCTGCCCGTTTTTCCTGTCCTGGTGGAATCAGAGGTTCCTGTCAGTGTGAAGTCTCCTGTGACCCTTCCCCTCTCTGGTCCCTGTTGTTCTCACACCGTTTCCTTTTCTGCAGAAGGCTTTTCTCACTGAGTTTGCTTGCTTGTGGGCTATAACTGCTCCTTTCACTAGGCCTCAGTTTCCTTACCTTAGAAGATGAAGCTCAAGTCTTTTTTTTTTTTTTTTTTTTTTTTTTTTTTTTTTTTTTTTTTTTTTTTTTTTTTTT
>NW_022436952.1:5185001-5203227 GCF_009761245.1 Sapajus apella | reverse complement strand
TTTTTTTTTTTTTTTTTTTTTTTTTTTTTTTTTTTTTTTTTCAGATGGAGTCTAGCTCTGTCACCCCGGCTGGAGTGCAGTGGCACGATCGTGGCTCATTGCAAACCTCTGCCTCCCGGGTTCAAGTGATTCTCCTGCTTCAGCCTCCCAAGTAGCTGGGATTACAGGCGCCTGCCACCACACCCAACTAATTTTTGTATTTTTAGTAGAGATGGGGCTTCACTGTGTTGGCCAGGCTGGTCTCAAAGTCCTGACCTAGTGATCCACCCACCTCGTCCTCGCAAAGTGCTGGGATTACAAGCATGAGCCACTGTACCCGGCCAGCTCAAGTCATTTATAAGGCTCTTTGCTCTGGTGTCCTGCGACTCCTTGCTTTGCCTCCAGCAGGTGTGGCATTGGTCCGCTCTGCGCAGGGGCCTATCCTGGGGCTCTGAGATGGCACTGGCAAGTTGTGACCTTTTTTTCTTTTTTCACCAGAGCTGCCAAGTGGCCTTTTTTCTTTTTCTTTTTTTTTTTTTTTTAAGACAGAGTATCATTCTGTCATCCAGGTGGAGTGCAATGGCGCAATCTCGGCTCACTTTAACCTCCACCTCCCAGGTTCAAGCGATTCTCCTGCCTCAGCCTCTGGAGTAGCTGGGATTACAGGTGCGTGCCACCATGCTTGGCTAAATTGTATTTTTAGTAGAGGTGGGGTTTCATCATGTTGATCAGGCTGGTCTCGAACTCCTGACCTCATGATTTGCCCACCTTGGCCTCCCAAAGTGCTGGAATTACAGGCCTGAGCCACCACACCCAGCTATAAGTGGCCTTTTTTCTAAAAAATCTTTCAAGTCAGGCGGGGCGCAGTGGCTCACGCCTATAATCCCAGCACTTTGGGAGGCCGAGGTGGGTGGTTGCGAGGTCAAGAGATCAAGACCATCTGGTCAACATGGTGAAACCCCGTCTCTACTAAAAATACAAAAATTAGCTGGGCATGGTGGTGCATGCCTATAATCCCAGCCAGTTGGGAGGCTGAGGCATGAGAATTGCTTGAACCCAGGAGGCGGAGGTTGCGGTGAGCCAAGATCGCGCCATCGCACTCCAGCCTGGGTAACAAGAGCGAAACTCCGTCCCAAAAGAAAAAAAAAAATCTTTCAAGTCTGTTAGCACATAGCACAGCAGTTGCTGCTGCCTTTTTTTTTTTTTTTTTTTAAGATGAGGTTTCACCATGATGGCCAGGCTGGTCTTGAACTCCTCACCTCAGGTGATCCACCTGCCTCAGCCTCCCAAAGTGCTAGGATTACAGGCGTGAGCCACCACATCCAGCAATTTTTCTATTTTTTTTTTTTTTTTTGTAAGAAACCAGGTTTCGCTATGTTGCTGAGGCTCAGCTTCAACTCCTGAGTGCAACAATCCTCCTGCCTCAATCTCCCAAAGTGCTGGGATTACAGGTGTGATCCACCCCACTTAGCCAAAAAATTTTTCATATGGAACACTTTACAAATTTGCGTGTCATACTTATGCTAGTCTCCTCTGTATTCCAATTTTAGTATGTGTGCTGCCAATGTGAGCACTGATTGCTACTTCCTAACACATGTAAGACTTTGCAGTTTTCCCTTGGCAGGGACTGAGATGTTCCCCTGACCTCAACAGAGTAGACACGCAGGAATATTCAATAATGACTTACCAACTCACTTTTCTCCTACCACAGTGCCCAGCGCCTCAAGTTCCGGCTGAACCTGTATGAGTTGAAGGAAGGTCGGCAGATCAAACCTTACACCCTCATGAGCATGGTAGCCAACCTCCTGTATGAGAAACGGTGAGTGCAAGTTTAGCCAGCACTAGCAAATGCAGACAGCTTTGAATGTGGCCTGGAGTGGGTGCTGAGGAAGGGCTTCTCCTTGTTTTCCCATCTCGTATTTTCAGGACAATATCCTTATTTTATGGATGTGTTTTCTGTGGGCCTGTCTGACAACCAAATAGGAAAGAAAGGACTTATGTTAGAAAAAGGCAAGGAATGCACATAGCAGATAAATTTGCTTCTAAGCGAAAAAATTGTACCTACCAGAGTGTTCTGGGGTCCCCCAGACAGGAGCCACCCTTACTCCAGAGCTATTCTATCAACACTGGCTTCTCAGGAATAGCAGGGAACCTAGGAATGGGGTGTTCGTCTTTGTCAGTTCTCTTTGAGGACTTCACGGTGAGGAAGAAGCGGCCTAACTATAGAATTCAGTGCAGAAAGCTGGGATGGAATTGAAAGGAGACCCTGTGGGTGCTTTCTACTCTGGGCAAAACTAGGTGGCCAGAATACAAATTGAGCTCTCTTTCTCTGTTTTTCTAGATGGAGTCTCGCTCTGTCACTCAGGCTGGAGTGCAATGGCAAGAGCTCAGCTCACTGCAAACTCTGCCTCTTAGTTTCAAGCAATCCTCTTTCCTCAGCCTTCTGAGTAGCTGGGATTACAGGTGCCTGCCACCACAGCCTGCTGATTTTTGTATTTTTAGTAGAGATGGGGTTTCATCAATGCTGGTCAGGCTGGTCTGAAGCTTTTGACCTCAAGTGATCCACCCAACCTCAGCCTCCCAGAGTGCTGGTACAGGCGTGAGCGGCTGCGCCCAGCCAACAGAAAAAAAAGTTTATAATATCCAGGATTATCTGGATAAGAATCTTAAAACCAAATACTATAACACAGTTCAGGGCCTGTGTTTGAACTTCCAATTATGCTGATGCCAAGTTACCATCTGAAGTAACTTACTGCAGTGTTTCAGACAGAGGTACGTAGATGGTGTCTCTAGGGTCCAGATTTTATAAAGGGTCTGGACATTGCTCATGTTTGGAGATCAGTGCCCTCAGCCTGTCCTGCCAGAAAAATCAGTGATTTCAGATGGGCTCATAGAGGAAGCTCCCAGAATAGTAGCTAAGAATCCAGAATTTTCCAGGTCACCTAGTGTATTTTTATTCTTTTCAATAAACATTTTTATTTTTTATTTTATTATTATCTTTTTGAGATGGAGTCTCACTCTGTCACCCAGGCTGGAGTGCGGTGGCGCAATCATGACTCACTGCAACCTTTGTAGCCTCGGCTCCAGCAATCCTCCCACCTTAGCCTCCTGCGTAACTGGGACCATAGGTGCATGTCACCATGCCTGGCTAATTTTTAAATTTTTTTGTGGAGACGGGTTTCCCTTTGCTGCCCAGGTTGATCTTGAATGCGTCAGCTCAACCAATCCTCCAGGGTTGGCCTCCCTAATCATGCTTGAGATTACAAATGTGAGCCACCATGTCTGGCCTAAAATGTTATTTTCGGCCCGGCACGGTGGCTTACACCTGTAATCCCAGCAGTTTGGGACACTGAGTTGGGTGGATCATGAAGTCAAGTGATCGAGACTGGCCTGGCCAACATGGTGAAACCCCATCTCTACAAAAACCACAAAAATTAGCTGAGTGTGGTGGCGTGTACTTGTGGTCCCAGCTACTCGGGAGGCTGAGGCAGGAGAGTCACTTAAACCCTGGAGGCCGAGGTTGCAGTGAGCCAAGATGGCCCCATTGCACTACAGCCAGGGAGACAGAGCAAGACTCCATCTCAACAGCAAAAAGTCATTTTCATGGTGGCTCGTGCCTGTGATCTCAAATTGTGTGTGTGTGTTTAGAGCTATAACTGAAGATCATGCCCTTGGAAATGACTGCCATCCAATATGACATATGGATAATGTCTCTTTACTGACTTCTATTGAGGATATTGGCCATTTGTTATTTGGCATTTTATACAGATACTCCTTACCTTATAACCTGTTCTAAGCTTAAAAGATTGTATGTTGAAATGGGTGTTTTGTAGACATGATAGGATGTAAAAACACAAAACAAAATATCCTCAAATTGCTCACGGCACGGCAGTGTAAAGTATCCATTGTTTTCCCTCCTGATCGTGTGGCTGACTGGGAGCTTCAGCTCATTGCCACTGCCCAGCATCAGGAGAGGGTTTGGTACCACGTATTGCTAGCCTGGGAAAAGATCAAATTTCAAAGCATAGTTTCCCCTGAATGCCTATTACTTTGCACCATCATAAAGTTGAAAAATTTTAAGTTGAACCATCATAAGTCAGGGACCATCATCTTTACATAAAGATCCCTAAGACTGATCTTCTTGAAGACCAGTGTCTAGAACAAGTTTCTAATGAGCTGCCGTTCCTTTTGGCAGACAATGAGAGTAACCCAGACACTAGTCTAATCACTCTTTGCCTTGCCTGCTTGGGGGCTCAGAACAAAACTTTGTGTTCAGGCTGAGTAACTTGTATTATGTTTTAATGATTTAGTTTTCTTTTTCAGTGTTTTTCCTATAAACTGCCTCAAATCTTTTCACTAAAGGAATAGAGTATAAATGTACACATAGAGGATTGAGTGATGGTAGATTCTTGGGTGAGGAGAGGGAGGATTAGAAGAAAACAATTCTGAAAGAAAGGAGGAGAGGCCACGTGCGGAGGCTCACGCCTGTAATCCCAGCACTTTGGGAGGCCGAGGCGGGTGGATCATGAGGTCAAGAGAAGGAGACCATTCTGGCCAACATGGTGAAACCCCGTCTTTACTAAAAATACAAAAAATTAGCTGGGCATGGTGGCAGGCACCTGTAGTCCCAGCTATTCAGGAGGCTGAGGCAGGAGAATCCCTTGAACCCGGGAGGTGGAGGTTACAGTGAGCTGAGATTGCGCCACTGCACTCCAGCCTGGCAACCGAGCAAGACTCTGTCTCAAAAAATTATATATATATAAAAAGAAAGGAGGAGGACAAGAGGGTCAGAGATGAGAGGGATAAAAAGGTAAGTGTCAGAGAAAAAAAGGTGAAAAGTCTTAGAATATTGCTAGCTGCGGGAGCTGGCCGCAGGGAAAAGTCATCTTCCCAAGCAGGTCCTCCATTTCCCCTCCGGTCTGGGGCGGGGCTTTGTCTGAATAGGCCTGAACAGGAAAGAGAGCTTTCTTGAGTTCTGGTTTCTCTCTGATGCTGGCCCCACAGGTTTGGCCCCTACTACACTGAGCCAGTCATTGCTGGGTTGGACCCGAAGACCTTTAAGCCCTTCATTTGCTCTCTAGACCTCATCGGCTGCCCCATGGTGACTGATGACTTTGTGGTCAGTGGCACCTGTGCCGAACAAATGTACGGAATGTGCGAGTCCCTCTGGGAGCCCAACATGGTACGTTGGTGGCATGGAGGGGGCTGGGCTCTGAGGTACCCACCCTTGGTCATTAGGAGAAAACTGTTTATGTGGCAGGTGATGGGGAAGATGGGGAGGTGGGAGAGAAGGCCGCAGCTGCTCCTTGGAAGGGTATCCAGAACTTCCATCTGCCAGGGCCAGCTGGCTCCAGAGGAGAGCATCTTCTGTTAGGAGACCACAGTTAGATAGAATTCCTTATGTTGGGTTTACAGGGTTCTTGCATCCATTCATGGAGTAAACATTTAGCTCAGTGTAGAGTTAGAGGCGGCTCAACAGAATGGGCTTGGGAGCCACGTTGTCTGGGTTGGAAACCTGGATCCACCCACCACCTTAGTTATTGATCTTGGGTAAGCCAGTTTACCTCTCTGCCTCTACTACCTTGACTGTAAAATGGGGATAATAAAGTCTACCTTAGAAGCGGTCCTGAGGAAAGCAAATGGGAGGAGATTAGAATAGTGCATGCATGCCTAGTTTGGCTGGGCACAATGGCTCACGCCTGTAATCCCAGCACTTTGGGAGGCTGAGGCGGGCAGATCACCTGAGGTCGGGAGTTTTGAGACCGGCCTGACCAACATGGTAAAATCCTGTCTCTACTAAAAATACAAAATTAGCTGGGTGTGGTGGCACGTGCCTGTAATCCCAGCTACTCAGGAGGCTGAGGCAGGAGAATCGCTTGAACCTGGGAGGCAGAAGTTGCAGTGGGCCGAGATCATGCCACTGCACTCCAGCTTGGAAACAAGAGCGAAACTGTGTCTCAAAAAAAAAAAAAAATAGTGCTTGGTGGCGAGCGTTGGCTGTCATTATTGAGTGCCTGCCTGTTGAGCATTTGGGAAAGCAGGTACAGTCTGCCTTCAGGTGCCCACTGCAGTCCAGTGTAGCAAGACACACACTCAGATACCTGTTAGCTTGCAGTTTGTTGGGAAGAGGAGGAAAGAAAGGGCCTGGTGGCAGAAGGAACAGCCTGTACAAAGGTACAGGAAGGGCCAGGTGTGTTCAGTGACTGGAGAGAGCTGGCATTGGCTGGAATGTGGGTAAAACATGGGGGGAAACGACGCTGGAGATTGAGATGAGACTTCAAAGGGCCTTGAATGCCTTAGCAAGGAGTTTGAAGTCTGTCCTCTGCCGTAAGGAATCTAGAGAATCGGGTGCCTTTAGGTGGACGTGACAGGCTGTTACCGCCTGCAGGAGGCGCTGAGGTCCTGGGCAAAGACAGTGGCAGTGGGGAAGCAGGAACGCAGCTGTCAAGAGGACTTAGTCACTTAAAACAGAAGCAGAGGAGGTAGAGACACTGAGGCTGGCTGGGTTCTCCGGCTGGGCTAGCCAAGACAGAATGCAGGAGAAGGAACAGGTTTGGGGGAAATGGGTTTGTGGTTGGACAGGTTGGGTTTTGAGGTACCTGTTAGATATCCAGGATCAGAGCCCGTCAGGCAGCTGCTAAAGCACACTGGAGCCAAAGAGGGGTTCTTCTATTTTACAGAGGAGAAACTGAGGCTCAGTGAAGGGACATACTATTTGCCCAATGTCACATTGCTAATGAGTAAAAGAAATTCAGGGCTTCAAGTCTTCTTTCAAGGAAGGAGCTGAGAAAGGCTTCCCACGTCTTGGGAATCATCCCTTACTTCAGGCATGTCTTGGGGCCAGAGCTGGGAACCTTGAGCCTAGAAAAAAGAGAGTTAAGGGACCCCAGACCAAGTCGGGGCTAGAGGCTGTGGTTTGAAGAGGTCCTACTCTGTTGGCAGGATCCAGAACACCTGTTTGAAACCATCTCCCAAGCCATGCTGAATGCTGTGGACCGGGATGCAGTGTCGGGCATGGGAGTCATTGTCTACATCATGTGAGTATGGGCTGGGAGAAGTCGAGAAGCTCTAGACACCCTGCCCCTCTCCCTTCTCCACAAGCACACCCCCCATTTTCCCAGCCCCCCAGTCAGGTATGAGATAAGAAAGGTGCCTGTGGCCATCCTGGGTGAGCAGAAGTCTATGCCTCCCTATGGCTGGTAGCTGGCAGCCTACCCAGCTTCCCCTGGCCTCTGTCAGGTGAGGCTCTGGGGCCCATGCTCACAAGACATTTCTTCCTTAACAATGTCCCAAAAGTCTCAGGATGTGTTGGGGTGAGCCACAGCAGAGCTCCTGCAGATGGACTGAAATTCTAGGGGGCTCCCATCCTCTCTCCAGCCCAGAGCTGTATGATGTTCTGAGCTCTGGGGACCAATTTCCAAGCCCCAGCCAGCTCTCTACGTGCCATCCCCCTTGTCCCCTCACTTCTTTGGGGCCATCACCAGGAACCTGATTGGATAGAGTAGGAAGTGTCCTCCCAGCTGCTTTCCTACATTGCAGGATAAGCATTTGGACCCTTTTGGAGGATAGCCTGCTTAATTACCGTGAAAATGAGAATTTACCCCCCAAGATTCTTTTATCTTCTTTGGGGTGAAACATACCACACCTTCTCCTTCCTAAGTGGCTTGTTCTCTAGGCCTGGAGGAGCTCCTTCCCTTCTTTGGAGAGCTGCATTAGTCCAGCCCTGGATCATTTCCTGGGAAAGCCTCCCCAAGGTGGTTCCACCTGTGGAAAGACTGCCCAGGTGTCTGTCCCTGTCCCTCCTTCCTCACCACAGGCGGAGGAGATGAACTAGCAGGAATGAAACTAGAGCAGGACACTTATACCTAGAGGCAGTGGGCAGCCATTTGTTCTGCTCCCAGGGCTTATAGGCTTGGGGCTGAGGGCCAGGTGAGCTAGTCACAGTCACAGTTCAGATGGGTAGAGATGTTTTCTTGTGATTTTCTCCCTCTGCAGTGAGAAGGACAAAATCACCACCAGGACACTGAAGGCCCGAATGGACTAACCCTGTTCCCAGAGCACACTTTTTTTTTCTTTTTAAATAAAACAGCGTGTCTTTCACTCCTGCTTATCTTTGATGGTTTCCCGCAGATCTCTGCCCCAGCTGGGCAGCTAAAGCCAGCCACTCAGCATGTGTGGCCTGGCCCTAAGGCTTGCTTTCTGGTTCACGCTCTACTCCATCGGTGCCTGTCAGGGGGACAATCCACACGTCACTTGCTGCATGCTCCCTGTGTGCTAGGCCCCACACAAGTGCTTTACACGGTCTAGGATTTATTTATCATGACTTAAGGTAGTTGAGATTATCCTTGTTTGGAGATGAAGGACAGTTAAATAACTTATCCAAGTCCACTTTCGTAAGTGGTAGAGCAAGGACATAAACTCATGTTCCATTGACTCTACAGCTTAGAATCCTTTTCACTCAACTCTAGGGGGAAACCCTTGTCTTTTATTGCTTCAGGTGGAAATTTGGCCAAGTAGGTTTGACGAGGTGGCTCATGCTTGTAATCCTAGCACTTTGGGAGGTGGAGGCAGGCAGATCACCTGAGGTCAGGAGTTCGAGACCAGCCTGACCAAAATGGAGAAACCTGTCTCTGCTGAAAATACAAAAAATTAGCCAGGTGTGGTGGCACATGCCTGTCATCCCAGCTATTCAGGAGGCTGAGGCAGAAGACTTGCCTGAACTTGGGAGGCGGAGGTTGTGGTGAGCCGAGTGTGTGCCATTGCACTCCAATCTGGGCAACAAGAGTGAAACTCTTGTCTCAAAAAAAAAGAAAGAAATTTGGCCAAGTACCCATCAGTAGTGTAGATTAGTGTTTCTTAACCTAGCCAGCACATTAGCCAACTGTGAACTCCTGAAACACATGCCTTGATCCCACCCATTGAGATTCTGATTTAATTGGCCTGTACCTGTCTTCTAAAATTCCCCAAACGACTCCAGCCTTCAACCTGCAATGGATAGATGGCCTAATAAGCAAGTAGAACTTTTGCATAGCAGAGTGGTTTCCAAACGTTAGCTCCCATCGGAATCACCTGGAGGGCTTATTAAGTTTGACTCAGTAGATCTGGATTGGGACCTGAGAATTTACATTTCTGACTCCCAGGTGCTAACGATACTGCTGGTCCAAGGCCACGCTTTGAGAACCATTGGGTTTAAAGCTAAGTGCCCAGATGGACTAGATGAGGTGCACAGAGGTGACATGTTCAAAGTTAGGTCAGGTGAGTGGCTCCTAGCCAGCGTTCGTTCTGCGCAGCTGGAGGAGTGAGGGTGGTTTGTCCATTCTTCCATGTGTTTTTTCCTTGAGAGTTTCACTGTTACCTGGGCTGGAGTGCTGTGGTGCAGTCATGGCTTACTGCAGCCTCAACCTCCCAAGCTTAAGTGATTCTCCTGCCTCAGCCTCCTGAGTAGGCTGGGATTACAGACATGTGCCATCACACCTGGCTACTTCTTGTTTTGTAGAGACGGGGTCTCACTATGTTACCTAGACTGGTCCCGAAGTGATTCTCTTACCTCAGCCTCCCAAAGTGCTGGGCATGAGCCACCACACCCAGCCAGTGGTACTGCGCGTGTAACCACTGCTTATTAACTGCATCTGAAAGTGGGATGTCACTGACCATATTCTTTCTCCAAACTGAAGCTATACATTGATTTAGCCAAAGCTGCCTCTAAAGCTAGGACCAAAATGTTTTAATTCTGGAAAGAAAAAAAAAAAGGTTCATTTTCCAAGGACTCACACGTAACAGATGTACACAAAGCTTTTTGAGTTTTATTTTTTTCCTCAGGTTGGAGATTCATCTTAACATGCATGCATTTGAAAACAGGAACAGGGTCTCGAACTGTTTAAAGCAGACATTAGACAAGCATGGGATTGAAAATTCCTAAAAATGGAAACTGCAGTGGGATATCAAGAAGTCACACACTTGGTGGGGTGGTAGTTTGTCCTGCTTCCACAAAAGGCGGATCTATACTTCATTCACATTTTTTAATTTCAATGATCTGACCTAATGCTGGGGTGTGCCGAGCGGCACTGGGCCCCTCCCCCACCACCTCCCAAAGTGGCTCTGAGCAAGGGCAAGAGTCTCCTGTGGAAGCTTCTGCCCTGGGATGCTGGCACAAGCTGCTGAGGGACAGCCGAGTCTCCTCTTCCCCATGGGGGACTCTTCATAAGGGGCACATTCCAGAGGAGGGAGAGGGCTACGTCACTGCCCCCTGCAGATGGCTGGTAGATTGGGGGACAGCTGTCTGAATGGTTTCCCTTTCAGGACCCCCTGCCCGAAGACTGCCAGGAAGAGATGAGGCTCCTAGACTTGGGGGGGTGCCCACAGGTTTAAGGACAGAGCTCTGAGGGTTGTTTAAACGCACTGTCCCTTCTGGCCCCCAACACCTAACTCACATGCTGGGGTGCTGCTTTCTCTCCTACCCTGAATTGGTAAAAAGTCAACTGGGGGTAGGACTGGCTACTGAGAAAAGTCCTGGGTCTGTCGTCCACCTCCCCAGGACAGGCCCTGGCAGACCGTGAAGATAGATAGGAAAGGCAGGGCAGGAATTAGCCTCACACCCTGAGCGCTGCCAGCAGGCCTGCTGGAGGCCAAAAGCACAGGCAAGAGAAAAGATTGAAGTAGGGAGAGGGGATGAAGAACTGCCTGTGGCGGGAACTTAAAGAGACTGCCACTGAGAACAGCCACAGGGACCACTAGTGGCACCTGCCACAGACCAGCAACCCCTGAGCTAGAAGACGAGAGGTGGAGCACTGCTTCAGTCTGCGCCCCTGAACTGTGGCTTCCTGGCATGCCTGTGACCCCAAGCCGCAGGGCACAGGAAAGGAGCTTGTGCTGGGGGACACAAAGACCCAGTGGTTAATTAACAGGAACCAGGGCCAGGGACCTTCATCTAGGGGTCAGTGGAGTCTCCAGGGCAGTCATCACTGTGGCTGGTAGACGACAGTGTCTTGGCTGTGGGCTTGTGGAAGAAGAGGGGTAGGGACGGGAGACAGGGTGACTGGATGTCAGCCAGGAATCCTGGCCTCACCCAATCAGCCATGTCCTTATTCTTACACCTTTCTTCTTGGGAGACCCAAAATTATTCTGAGATGCCATAAGACTTTTCTTCACAGCCCCAGCGAGTGAGGCTGAGGGCAGTCACTTGCCCTCCAATGCCTTCGACTGCCCAGAAAAATGGCGGGACCCAAGGAGGAAAGAGTGGGGCAGACAATGCGTGGGGGTCAGTCCACTTCTCCACATTCAAACTGCAGACCGCGTAGAATATCATGACAAAAAGAAGAGAAAGGAAACATGTATAAACCAAGATAAATAGCTTTTAAACATTTGAATGCCAAAGGAATTAGGGGCCAAACCCAAGGTTTTCAAGATAGCACAGCGAATGACCTTTAAAAAAAAATTGAAAATCCACCAAACCACAGCTTAAAATGTTGTGACCCAATCAACAATACTGTCAGAAAAACAAAAAGCATTTGAAACAGAATGCTACCTCTCAAAATGTAAACAATATACAAAACACACATACACACACACACACACACACACACACACACACACATACACACACACTCTCAATGTTAAACAAGTTAGATACCTGGTAGTCGTCTTTAACCAGTAAGATTGTGTTACACTTTCCATATACATTATGGCAACATGATCAGCAGACCAAATGCAGAGAAGCCAGTGGGAGCCCGAGGCCATGGAGGCTGCTAGAAGACAGCTTTCCGTGCTTCAGAGATGCTGGGCCTGACTAGGAGCAGATCCAAACTTCCATTCTTCATTATGAAGTGGGGAAATCAAGTCCAGACATTATTCCTAAGTAATCCTTTTCCCAAGTCCAATTTGCTTTCTCCACGAGTGGGTTGGTTTCAAGTTCCCTAAGTCACTTAGTGGTCTTGCAGCAGTTGTTCAGACCTACCTACGGCCCCTTCCTGGGGCCAGGGCAGTGGTTTTGACCCCCACCTGCCTCTTCCAGAAGGGTTCCCACCCAATCCAGGAGCCCCAGTGAAGTCCAAGAAGGCTGTGTCTCCATTCTTTCCTGACCTGTGTGCTGTGAGTCAGGCATAGAGACAGTGCTGGTTCCTGCTTCAGAAGCTGAGCTTGGCCAGGTTTGGAGGGAGCCACAGGAAACCAATCTATTCATTCAAAATGGTTTCACACACGATCTTCACATCTTTGGGGTTATATACAAGTTTGACCATATCTCATCCCAAACCCCCAGTTCCTGGTTGAGGGTGAGAAGACGCAGGAATGTGCCTCCCCCAGTGCAGAGCAACAGGGCTGTTTTCTCTCCTGGCCAGACCAGTCTGTGGCTTGTGGCTCAGTTCTAACTAAGGACCTGGGTGGCAGGCTCTGAAGGCGGGTGGAACACCTGCAGGAAGCCACTCCTTCCAAGAAAGCCTGTGGGCCACAGATTTGCTAAAAGCCTAGAGGGGGCAACAAGGAAAAACAGCCCCAAGGCTGAGGCCAGGTCAAACCCCACATCAAGCCCCCAAACTGGATTTCCTGGGTCACATCCTTGTGTAACTCTAAGATGGGGGCACCTTGCTGGTGCTGAGGAGGTGTCTCTGCAAAAGAGCACTCCAGGCGCTTGGAGATCTGCCCAGAGCTAAGAGCTCAGCTAGAAGTGAGAGTGCCTGGGAGGTCAGAAGGAAGGAAATAGATGGAGGGCACAGGACCTCATTTGATACATCAGTTTCTGAGGTTTTCCCAAAGGGAAATAACCATTTAAACATGAGGGTCCTGATAAATCCAAAAGTACTCTAGTTCCTCTTGACCTAGTAGGAGGCAGGCTTTACAGAGAACGCTCCTGAACTGCAGGGGCTGAGAGCCTGGGGCTTGGGCGATCATCACAGGGTTCTCTGAGAACCAGCTGTCCGAGAACCCATCCGCTTTCCTGCCCCTCACCATCCCGTGAGGAGGAACTCACTCCCCTCTGAGATCTCTGATTCTGATCCGAGATGCCTGGTGTTGACTTGGTGTGTTCTGGACAGGATGGAGGAATAATGGAACATTTCACTTGAATCCAAGGTGGAAAGGTGGAGGAAGTTGTTCACAATACTCCATCAAATTACAAAGTTCATCCAGACTAGACCAAATGCAGCAGGGCGAGGTGTCTGACCTCTCCAATCTGGCATCAGAGCACTTGGTTCTGAAAGGACCCTTGTGTGGGGTCTACTGGGTATCTCTTTAATTGAAGGGAACTGAGAGCTGGGCAGGGACGAGGAGGGTGGGGAGGGTGATGAAATACATGATGATAAATAGCAAACCTGGAGCAATAACATTTCAGAAACAAAACCCAAATAAACCCACAGTCATCTCTAGCCCCAAGGTAGCTTAAAAGGTTACAAGGTACCAAAAAGGGAACCCCTTTTTAACCAGATGTCGAATCGGGGGGAAAAAAATCAAGGGTAAGCAGAAGGCGGGGTTACATCCTGTGAGTAGACGCACACACAGCACATCCCCCTCCTCTTCAGCTAAAGTCTTTTTTGGTGTCACAGGCTGCAGTCTCATTGCTAAAGCCCTCCCAAACCCCCACTTTGCTCCCACCCTCCCATCTAGCCCAAATACACCCTTCTCCCTAACTCCCGATCCCCAAGCCCATATCCAGCTCTCTGGCTCTGGCTGAAAGAAGAAGATAACTATGTCAGGATGTTGGACATAAACTCGTTGAAGCGTTTGGAGTACTGCTCAGGGTTCACAGTCGAGATCTCCGCCCCTGCCTGTAATACACAAGAGGCTGATTCAGGTTGAGTTCCTCTGCCCCAATCAGGAGGCTGCACCCAGGAGAAGCCTGGGTATTCAGAAGCCTGTTACTCAGTATCCCTACACCCCAAGACTGAGCAGATCACCTCAGGAAGTGGCTCACAAGCCCCAAACTGTCCTGACCTCACGCCTGTGATTTGTTTTTTTTTTTTTCTTTAGTCCTGTGATTTATAACCCCAGGCCTGCACTGAAGTAGAAGAAAGGCAGTGGGGAGGTGGCAGAGAGGCTCTGGATGTCTGCGGGGGCCACTGCATGGAGAACAGGACTTCAGGCCCATGGGGAAACAGGCCCACAGGGAGCAGTATGGGCATGGAAACAAAGCTCTTACTGGCCCTTCAGCAAGATGCACAGCAGGCCCAGCAGGCCCTGGGGAAAGACACTGGCGGGCTTGGCCCCAAGGACTGGAGAACTGGGGGATAAATAAGTTGGGGCCAGCCTGGCAGGGAGGGGGTGGGTGATGGCAGGGAACACAGCAAGGCAGTCAGGTTGCTCTTCCAGTCTGCTGTCCTGGGAAGAAGGGGGCAGGTGTGTGTTCCTTGGCACAGGAGGCCTGAGACTGCCCTCCCTGGGAACTGAGGGTGAGTGCAGACACGCCGACCCAGCTGGGCCCTGGGTGAAGATGGAGAGGACTCACCCCGTGTTTCACCGTTTTGGCAGCATGTGCAGCTTTCTTCTTCGTGTCGTATGGCGTGAGGATATCGATGATGGCCATGAAATACACCTCCTTCTTGGGGGAACCTGGAGGGACATGGGGAGCAGGGAAGCAGGAAGAGGGGGCAGGAGAAGGGCAGAAAGCAGCTGGGCACTGTTACAACCCCTGGACACAAGGCTCAGCTCCATCCGTATCATGTTGGGGCCGAGAAAAGGACAAGTGGAGTCCTTCCCAGCTTTCACAGCTCTTATCTTACTGGATCTTCAGTCACCCAGTGGGGCTGACAGGACAGTATGAATAAAGTTTGGTTCATCACATGAACCAGAGGAGACCCATTCCTCAGTCAGCCAGCACAAGCAGGGAAGCAGAAGAAAGCCTGGCAGAGAAGGAGCCCCAGGGCCCCCGGTTCGGGTAGTGACCCTATAGGGGAGTCTAGAGGCAGAAAGAGGCCAAAGGCAGCAATGAATGAGGTGGAGGTCCAGACACCTTGCAGAAAGATCTAAACAAGCCAAGGGGTAGGATGAGGCAGGGCTGCGCAGGGCAAGCACAGGCTCTCACTTACTTTCATGGCTTTTCATGGCATAGACATCAACTGAGGGGTCGAATTCCCCAGGACCAAAGAACCGAGGAAAGCTGAGGAGGTTGCCAGGGCTGTCCGGAGGTGTGCCATAGGAGCAGAGCAGGTTGCCGCCCACCCCGTCATTCTCACACTCCTCGTCCTCTGCCCGCTCCTCCACTTCCATCTCCTCCTGCTCCGCCCGGTCCACGTCATGGATGCCCACCAGCAGGCTGTAGTCCATGATCTTCAGCTGTGCCAAGAACTAGGAAGGCCAAGGACGGAAAGATGGAAGGAAGAGGTTACATAGGACATCTCAGTGGCATCTGGAAAGGGGGAAGAGGCATTCCTTCCAACTCAATTCTACAAACAGTTCTGAAATTCAACAGAGCATAAGGCATCAGAGCACCTGCCCTCAGCGATCTCTCTGTCTAAGTCTAATGGGGAAGACAGTCATTCAGCAGAGGAAAGGCAGGCAGGAGGTGGAGGCTGCCGTGAGCTGTGATCACACCACTGCACTCCAGCTGGGCGACAGAGCAAGACTGTCTCAAAAAAAGAAAATGGGCAAGGAGCTGTGGGAGTCTACAGCAAGGGGTGAACAGGACCTTCCCTGAGGAAAGGAGTTAAGGCCACAGCTGAAGGATGAAGAGGAGAAGTCAGTAAGGCAAGGGCTGCAGGTCTAAAGACAGAACGAGCACTGCAGGAAGAGGGAATGGCTCTCCTGGGATCAAGAGAGGCCATGGTAGCTGGGCGTCGCTGCCCAGGACGTAGGTTATCCCTTTGTCCAGCGTATCCACGCTGTATACACTAACGTCCTGTTAGTCTCTCAGCAGCTGTCTTGGTTATCAGTTTACTATAGCTGAATCACAATGCTTATAGTCAAATAACCCATATTTGACTTCATCATGACCCCAAAGAGCAAGAGTAGTAATGTTGGCAATTCAGATATGCTAAAGAGAAGCCATAAAGTGCTTTCTTTTTCTGAGACACAGTCTCGCTCTGTCACTCAGGCTAGAGTGCACTGATGTAATCTCGGCTCATTGCAACCTCCACCTCCCAGGCTCAAGTGATTCTCCTGCTTCAGCCTCCCAAGTGGCTGGGACTACAGGTGTACACCACCACACCTGGCTAATTTTTGTATTTTTAGTACAGATGGGGTTTCATCATGTTGGCCAGGCTGGTTTCGAGCTCCTAACCTCAAGTGATCCATTTGCCTCAGCCTCCCAAAGTGCTGGGATTACTGGTGTGAGCCACTGTACCCGGCCAGCTTTAAGTGACAAGGTGAAAGCTCTTAACTTAAAAAGAAAATAAATTGCCTGCTGAGGTTGCTAAGATCTCCTGTAAACAAATCTCTCTGTGAAATTGTGAAGAAGGAAAAAAAAATCATGCACAGTATATATGTAGGGTTCAGTACTATCTGTGGCTTCAGGCATCCACTGGGGATCTTGGAATATGTCCCCCCTGATAAGAAGGGACTACTGGCCAGGCGCAGTGGCTCAAGCCTGTAATCCCAGCACTTTGGGAGGCCGAGGCGGGTGGATCACGAAGTCAAGAGATCGAGACCATCCTGGTCAACATGGTGAAACCCCGTCTCTACTAAAAATACAAAAAATTAGCTGGGCATGGTGGCGCGTGCCTGTAATCCCAGCTACTCAGGAGGCTGAGGCAGGAGAATTGCCTGAACCCAGGAGGCGGAGGTTGCGGTGAGCCGAGATCGCGCCATTGCACTCCAGCCTGGGTAGCATGAGTGAAACTCCGTCTAAAAAAAAAAAAAAAAAAGAAAAAAGAAGGGACTACTGTATGATAGAATAGAAAATATCAGAATACATGACAGAAAGTAAGGATAGACAGTTTCAGTTGTGTGTATTCACTGGGTTGCAAGGTAAAATAGACTTCCAACTAGACTCAGAGACAAAGTCTGTAAAAACTATGTCATCAACTTATCAGTCCAGGTAAAAATAGAAAAAAAAGGAAAAGAGAATACAACACACAAAAGAATGGCAGCCAGAACCAACCAACATTCTCAACCCATTCCCTAAAGGTCAAAAGAGGCTGTGTGGTGCTGGGGGCAAGTTCTGGGGCCCTCCCCTGGCATCATGTGACTCCTCTTGCCAAGCCTCAGTTTTCTCATCTGTATAATGGGTGCTGTGAGCAGGATAGTGGCTCAACTGTTTTATCTAGGATTTTATGACTTGGAGAAGAACAAAATATGGAATGACACAGGATGGAAATGGCCAGCTGGCATTCCAGTTTAGCTAATAATGAGGCAAGTGTCCAGTCACCATCACAAAGCAGTCACTAGAAGACTGCTAGACTGACCATCGTGTTGGGCCCTAACAGTGAGAGGACTAGGAGGAAAGTCATTATGGGAGCAGAAAGGCTCGAGGCATGGGCCCAGAACACAACCAAAAGCACAAGGAGCCCTAATAATGGGAGCCCAGCAGGATCTCCTTAGAAGAGGAAGAGTGGGAGGGACGCCACTCTGAGCACTTCTAGACAAAGGATTCTCAAGGCCCAGGGAAAAGGGGCTGGAGTCCCAGGAAAAAGAGCATCTGGCCTGGCATGGTGGCTCACGCCTGTAATCCCAGCACTTTGGGAGGCCGAAGCAGGGGGATCACGAGGTCAGGAGTTCAAGACCAGCCTGACCAACATGGTGAAACCCCATCTCTACTAAAAATACTTAAATTAGCCAGGCATGGTGGCGTGCGCCTATAATCCCAGCTACTTGAGAGGCTGAGGCAGAGAATTGCTTGAACTCGGCAGGTGGAGGTTGCAGTGAGCCAAGATCGTGCCATTGCACTCCAGCCTGGGCGACAGAGAAAGACTCCATCTGAAAATTAAGAAAAAAAAGCACCCATGCACCATGCCCTCCACCCACCTGAGAACATTTATAAAGCAATGTGCAATGAAAACAAATGCACAGAGTAAATTCCATTAAATTCTTCTTAGAACCAGAGCAGGAGAGGTAGAAAAAGGAGAAGGAGGGTCAGGAGTGGTGGCTCACGCCTGTAATCCCGGCACTTTGGGAGGCTGAGGCAGGCAGATTACCTGAGCTCAGGAGTTCGAGACCAGCCTAGCTAACATGGTGAAATCCCATCTCTACTAAAAATATAAAAATTAGCCAGGCGTGGTGATGTATGCCTGTAATCCCAGCTACTCAGGAGGCTGAGGCAGAAGAACTGCTTGAGCCCGGGAAACGGAGGTTGCAGTGAGCCGAGGTTGTACCACTGCACTCCAGC
>NW_022436952.1:5148414-5184901 GCF_009761245.1 Sapajus apella | reverse complement strand
AAAAAAAAAAAAAAAAAAAAAAAAAAAAAAAAAAGGGGGCCGAGTGCGGTGGCTCATGCCTGTAATCCCAGCACTTTGGGAGGCCAAGGTGGGCGGATCACGAGGTCAAGAGATTGAGACCATCCTGGCCAACATGGTGAAACCCTGTCTCTACTAAAAAATACAAAAAGTTTAGCTGGGTGTAGTCCCAACTACTCGGGAGGCTGAGGCAGGAGAATTGCTGAACCCGGGAGGTGGAGGGTGCAGTGAGCCGAGGTTGCGTCATTGCACTCCAGTCTGGCGCCTGGTGCCAGAGCAAGACTCTGTCTCAGAAAAAAAAAAAAAGAAAGAAAAGGGAGAAGGAGAAGCACTCAGGACAAAAAAGATGATGAAAGGCAGAATAAGGAAAGAACATAGTTGGAGGTGACTAAGGAAATGCTTCCTAGCAAAGTGAAGTTTATGACAGCCATGTTCACAGTGGCATTATTCACAACAGCTACAAGGTGGAAGCAACCTAAGTGTGATGGCTAACTGTATATGCCAGCTGGACTGGGCCTGAGTGCCCAGACACTTGGTCAAGCATGATTCTGGGTGCATCTGTGAGGGTTTCTGGGTGAAACGAGCATTGAACTGACAGACTGAGTAAAGCAGACGGCCCTCCCCAGTGTGGGTGGGCATCATCCAATCTGCTGAAGGCCTGAGGACAAGAAAGAGGGTGACCCTCCTGCGGAGGTAGAGAGAACTCCTGCCTGACGGCCTGTAGAGCAAAACCACACCATGGCTCTCCTGGGCCTCTGGCTTGCTGACTGCAGATCTCACTGATCTCCATAATCCTGTGAACCAATTCCTTAAAATAAATCTTTCTATAGATTTACAAAGTACCCTATAGGTTTTGTTTCTCTAGAGAACCCCGACCGATATATGTACATTAACTGATGAATAAACAAAATGTAATACATCCATACAATGTAATATTAATCAGTTTTGTTTTTTTTTTAAGAGATGGGGTCCTTCCCTCTGGTTCAGGCTGACATGCAGTGGCATGATCATAGCTCACCACACCGTGAATTCCTAGGCACCAGGGATCCTCCCACCCAGCCTCCTGAATAACTAGGACTACAGGCATATCACCACACCCAGCTGGTTTTTAATTTTTGTAGAGACAGGATCTCAATAAATTGCCCAGCTCTCCAACTTCTGGCCTCAAGCAGTCCTCCTGCCTCAGTCTCCTGAGTTGCTGGGATTATAGGTGTGAGCCACCATGCTCAGCCTTATTCAGCTTTAAAAAGAAATTCTGATACACGCTACAATATGGATGAACCTTGAAGACATTATGCTAAGTGAAATATGAGGGTCATAAAAGGACAAATGCTGTATGCCGGCCGGGTGCAGGGGCTCACGCCTGTAATCCCAGCACTTTGGTAGGCCGAGAAGGGCATATCACAAGGTCAAAAGTTCGAGACCAGCCAGGCCAATATGGTGAAACCCTGTCTCTACTAAAAATATAAAAAATTAGCCAGGTATGGTGGTATGCACCTGTAATCCCAGCTACTCAGGAGGCTGAGGCAGAAGAATTGCTTGAACCCGGGAGGCAGAGGTTGCAGTGGGCTGAGATCATGCCATTGCACTCCAGCCTGGACGACAGAGTGAGACTCTGTCTCAAAAAAAGCTTCTTTTTATGTGAAGTTCCTAGAGTAGTCAACTTCATAGGGACAGGCAACAGAATGCTGATTGCCAGGGGTTAGAGAAGGGGAATTGAGAATTAGTGTTTAATGGGTATACAGCTTCAGCTGGGGAAGATAAAGGAGTTCAGAGATGAATGGTAGTGCTGGTTGCATAACAGTGTGAATGTGCTTAATGTCACTCAACTATATACTTCAAAATGGTTCAGATGATAACATTATTATTATTATTATTTTTGAGATGGAGTCTCGCTCTGTCACCCAGGCTGAAGTGCAGTAGCGTGATCTTGGCTCACTGCAATTTCCGCCTCCTGGGTTCAAACAATTCTCTGCCTCAGCCTCCCAACTAGCTGGAATTACAGGTGCCCATCACCATGCCTGGCTAATTTTTATATTTTTAGTAGAGACAGCGTTTCACCATCTTGGCCAGGCTGGTCTAGAACTCTATACCTTGTGATCCACCCACGATGGCCTCCCAAAGTACTGAGATTACAGGCGTGAGCCACTGTGCCAGGCGATAAACATTATTCTATGTATTTTACCACAATAAAAAAATATATATATACTTTTTTTTTCAAGTTTATTTGTAGGGTTTGGTTTTTTTTTTTTTTTTTTTTTTTTTTGAGACGGAGTTTCGCTCTTGTTACCCAGGCTGGAGTGCAATGGCGCGATCTCAGCTCACCGCAACCTCCGCCTCCTGGGTTCAAGCAATTCTCCTGCCTCAGCCTCCTGAGTAGCTGGGATTACAGGCACACACCACCATGCCCAGCTAATTTTTTGTAGCTTTAGTAGAGACGGGGTTTCACCATGTTGACCAGGATGGTCTCGATCTCTTGACCTTGTGATCCACCCGCCTCGGCCTCCCAAAGTGCTGGGATTACAGGCTTGAGCCACCGCGCCCGGCGTAGGGTTTGGTTTTAACGAGCAGCCTTTCAATTTATTAAAAGAGAAGGAGACGCTGAGTTATCAAGTAGTCCAGACAACATTTTCACTATTTAGCACCTGTCCTCCCTGATTACAAACAGAAGTTTGCTGGGTAAGTGGAGAATCAGAGCTAGAGCCAGAGAAGGACCTGATTGGTGGATTTTTTTTTTTTTTTTTTTTTTTTGAGACAGGGTCTTGCTCTGTCACCCAGGCTGGAGTGCAGTGGCATGATCATAGCTCATCCTCCCTTGATCTGCTAGGCTCAAATAATCCTTCTGCCTCATCCTTCTGAAGTGCTGGGATTACAGGCGTGAGCCACCATGCTTTGCCAACTTCTTTGGTTTTTGTTTTGAGACAATGTCTCACTCTGTTGCCCAGGCTGGAGTGGAGAGGTGAGACCACAGCTCACTGCAGCCTCATCTCCTAGGCTCAAGCAATCCTCTTGCCTCAGCCTCCCAAGTAGTGGGGATTACAGGTGTGTGCCCCTATGCCTGGCTAATTTTTTTTATTTTTAGTAGAGGTGAGGTCTTGTTATGTTGCCCAGGCTGGTATTGAACTGCTGAGCTCAAGCAATCCTCCCATCTCAGCCTCCCAAAATGCTGGGATTGCAGGATCTTAACAGCTGGGTTCCTATAGCTCTGATGGCCAGATACCCTCTCCATTGTATGGACAACAGCAGAAGGGAGTTTGAAAAAGGTGTTGGAATGAATTAGTGAAAAGCGAAAAGCATTCTAAAGTGAATTACAAAGGTTCTACTGACGCCAACGATGCTCCGTCAGATGGAATGGTCATTTGCACTTGCTTTAGGTGCTCGGCAGTGCCCATGCTGCCCCTCCTTTTGTCTATACTCCTGGAAAGTAGTGAATTCCATTTTTCTTAAGGTTTAAGAGGCTCCTACTCTAGGTACAGAAGGAGCCCTGCAGGTGAAAATGAAGGTTGGTAAGTACCTCAACGTCCCGCTTCAGTTTCTCCAGGAAGTTCTTTTTACTCTCTTCTCCCACGTGCAGCTTCTGCCCTTCATTGAGGAAGTCATTGTCTTTGAATGTTGGCAAGTCCTTGGCCTAGGAGAGCAACAGCAGTTAGGCTGGATAAGGCTGATTCATTCACCCCAGGGACACCCAACTGTTCTGCTGGGAGCAACCATACAGAAAGGGGAAGGGTCCTCAGTGTAGACACTCAACCTGCTAAATGAACAGTGTAGGAGCCTCTAGTCTGAGGCTTTGGGCAGGCAAGGAGGGCAAATACATGGCAAATACTTGAAAGACGAGGACTGACTAAAGGATTCTTTCCTGTTGAGCCTGGACCAGCTCAGGGCTCAGGCAGCCACTCACTGACTTAGGCTGGACTACGAGATGGGAATGTCTGCCATCCCAGGACGACTATGAAGAACCTAGTGATGGCAGAGGTAAAAGACTAGAGACCAAGGTCTAGGCCTAGCACAAGGACAGGCAGGTGATCAGTGACACAGAGCATTTCATGTTAACAGATGGCACGTCTGGGAGCTGGGCTAGGGGCTGCGATGGGCGATGGACGGGATGGCTGACAGGAGCTGTTTCTGACTCCAAGCGACCCTTTCATTCATGCTCAGCACCAGCATACCTTTTCCTTGTCACTTGCTTCTCTGGCAACCGTAGAACCCTGAAAGAGTAAGAGCCATCAGGGGAAGTCCAGCTGAGGCAAAGTCGACTGCATGAGCAAACATGAGAGAGCCAGCAGGTGAACTCAGTAGGCTGGTTAGAGTCCTAGAGGGCCCAGGAGGCAACACCTTGTTCATCTGCTCTGTGTCAAGCCCACTTATAGAGCTCAATGTACAAGACACTTGTTAGGTGCTCGGCAAACAGGACTGCGCTGGAGAAGTTCAGTCCCTGCCCTTAACAGGGGAGACAGATATTCAGCAGTGGTTCCACAGTCATTAGCTCACTCACTACCACTGGGCTCAGCGTTACAGGGAGGAGACAGGACACTCTGAAAGCACATACCACAGGGGCTGGGCCTGGACAGGGGAGGGACAGTGGCCAGAGCCTACCTACTTCCTGGAAGTAGTATTTGGGCTGAGCTTAGAAGGGCAAGAAGGAAGCAATTAGGTGGGGGAAGGAGGAGGTGGAGAAAGGGAAGGGGACTGTTCCAGGCAGCAGATGTGAAATCCCGGGAGGAGGAGGAGCGCTGCAGGAACGCAGAGGAAACCAGTGCAGCTGCAGCACAGAGGGAAGGGATGGCGGTGTAAGGTGACAGAAGGCAGAAGCCAGGATCAAGAACAAGGGGCACCCTGATTCACAGCCACAAGTGTGTCCTCCCCAGTGTCCAGAGATGCATTTGTGCTGTCAGTCCATGGGGGCCTGATGGATGCCAAAGTGGTGTGTTAGCATGGCTTGTCCCCATTCTACTGCCCTCGCTGTGCACATTCCACAGACAGGAACATCAATTGTTGGAGAAATACGGCACATTTAGGGCTTAAATAATCTCTTGTTACTGTCACCTGGATCTCAAACAGCCTTTGGTCCACAAGCATATCCACTCCAGAGTTCCCTGTCTGTGCTAATTACATTACCAGCTTTCCCAATTACATGGAAGTTGGCGTAGTGGCCGCTCTGGGCCTGAGAGAGAGGGGAGGCACAGCTCCAGCAAACACAGAGCCCTTTACCTTGAGGTCATACTTGCGATGCACAGTGAGCCGATGGCTGAACACGTTCCTGGTAACCACCATGTAGGTTTCCACACCATCCACAGTCAGGCGGTACATGCCCAGGAACTGTGGCAAAAGAGTGTTGCCATGACACTCCACTATAAACTAGGATGGAAAGAAAGAAGAGAAAGAAGACTAAGCAACAGGCAGGTGCCAGCGACGGACAGGGCTCTCCCCAGACTAAAATGCTCCCTGGCTCCCTGGGATTCTAACCTCTAGACCAGTCATTCTCCAGTTGGGTCCTATGAAGTAATAGGGGTTTCTCAGGCTTAAAACAGGCAACAGCCGCCTCCATCCTCCTGCTGGCATGGCAGAGGGAGAGGTGGTCTGAGCAGGTGGCTCAGAGCCCCTGGGGGTTCATGTTATTAGAATCTTACCTAAGATTTTGTTTAAAATAGGATTTTACCACAGGAAAATCCCTGATCCAACACCTTGCATCTCCTCTGCCAGCCTGATATGGGAAAGTCACAGGGAAGAGAAAGGGTGCAGAGGCAGGTCAGGGATCCAGCCATCTGGGAGAAGAGAACAGCTCCATACCCAAACTCTTATCCATGCCATGCCCTGGGGTTTCTACCATAACTCCCAAAAGACCAGAAATTCCCTTCAGCCCTTCTCAGGTGCCCCAGAAATGAAGACCCAAGCAGGCTAAGGACAGACACACAGATGGTGCCACGGGGCTCCCTGCCTTCCTCATGGACAGGTTCCAGATGAGTGGAGATGGGACGGGAAGAGAAACAAGCCTGCTGAGGCAATGGGGCCTCTTTCAGAAGAAACAGGGCAGATGCCAGGGCGTGAACACTTTCCAGCTGAGCCTCGTCACTGATGTGCCTTCACCGCTCCTGTTTTTTTTTTTTTTAAAGTAGGCATTTCAGCTCACAGAAATGTGGCTGCAGGAGAGTCCTGCTGCTTGGTGATCAGGAAGCAGCTGCCATTACCAAAGAGGACTAACCCCTCCCTAAGAAGCTCCCCTGGGGCTCCCTTCTCCCTCTTCCAACCTATCCTCTGCAGCCCAGGCTTGGGACTCACCATACCTGGTGGTATTTCTTTAAGATGTTGTGCATCTCTGCCACGTCCTCACTGGACACAGTCTTGATGACAAAGCGCCGGTCGTAGGTGGTGAGGAAACGCGTGCCACACCGGCCCTGGCTGTCACTGTTGATGGGGGCGCTGCGCGTCACCGAATTCTGATAATCGAGACAAAAGCAGGCTGGGCTTGGCAGGGGAACAGGATTCTGACTTTCACTGAGTCTTCCCTCAGAGGCTGGACTGCTTGAAAGCCAACAACACTGAGATAGAGGGACTCCCAGATGGGAGCTTACCACCCCTTTTCTCACAGCGTTTTCACATCCCTCCCCAAGTCTTCCTTCAAAGTGACAAGAATTGTTCCTTACCACCCGCCCTTCATCCCAGTCTAGGATGGGAAGAGAAATGACTGTAAAAGTCTCCATCCTGATCCCAGAGAGCTACCCTACCAACTAAAATCCTGCCTCTGATGGAGGAGGCTGAGTCTAATCTGGACCCTCACATGCACTATGACCTTGGGTGAGCCATTTCACTTCTCTACCCTGCATTTCCTCATTGGGAACACAAAGAGGCGGACTGAGCTGAATCTCCCAGTGTCTTGGGGGTGGCAAAGATGAAGCTTGGGAAATACTGTTTTCAGGAGGTCTAACGCAAAGAAGCAATGCGCGGTCGTCTCTTGTCCCTGTATCTACCCTAATGCTGAAAAACCTTTCCCAATGCAGGAAGCTGGTCTTCATCTCTGAGCCTGACACCTTTCCCCTCACCTCAACCTCCTGCTTGTCTATGCAGGGCTGGGAGGCAGTTCTGGGGAGCTTTCCTGGCTATATCCCTGCTCCTCCTCAAGGCCCTACTCCCAATAGGATCAGAGAGCAGTAGAAGCCTCAAGAGGGAGGGTGGGGAAAGGCGTGAGTCAACCAAAGGGACATGTTCACCAAGCAAACACCAAGGGACCTTTGGGAGGCAAGGCTGAGGGGAGAGCCCAGGTGTCCCTGTTCCCAAAAAAACATATATGAGGATCATGTCACAGAAATGCCTCCTCTCCAAGCCCTTTCCCCATCTCTTAATGAGGATCCTGTTATTATTATTACTATTTGTGTAAAGATAGGGTCTCACTCTGTCACTCAAGCTGGAGTACAGTGGTGCAATCTCAGCTCACTACAGCTCTACCTCCTGGGCTCAAGTCATCCTCCCACCTCAGTCTACCAAGTAGCTGGGACTACAGGTGTGCACCACCAAGCCTGGCTGATTTTTGTAGTTTTTGCAGAGATGGGGTTTTGTCATGTTGCTCAGATTGGTCTAGAACTCCTGGGCTCAAGTAATACTACTGCCTCAGCCTCCCAAAATGCTAGAATTATAGGTGTGAGCCACCACACCTAGCCTTTTTTTAAATTTTCTTTTTTTGAGACAGTGTCTCACTGTCACCAGGCGCCAGGCTGGAGCGCAGTGGCGCGATCTCGGCTCACTGCAACCTCCGCCTCCCGGGTTCAAGCAATTCTCCTGCCTCAGCCTCCTGAGTAGCTGGGACTACAGGCATGCGCCACCATGCCCAGCTAATTTTTGTACTTTTAGTAGAGATGGGGTTTCACCATGCTGGACTGGATGGTCTCGACCTCTTGACCTCGTGATCCACCCACCTCGGCTTCCCAAAGTGCTGGGATTATAGGTGTGGGCCACCACACCCAGCCTTTTTTTTTTCCTCTTAAGGATGGTGTTTTGCTGTCACCCAAAGTGGAGTGCAGTGGTGCAATCATAGCCCACTGCAGCCTTTAACTCCTGGACACAAGGGATCCTCCTGCCTCAGCCTCCTGAGTAGCTGGGACTACAGGCATGCACCACCATGCCCGGCTGATTAGGATCCTACTCCTTACTTTCTCCTAATGCCTCCTCGCAAAACCCTGGGGGAGGAGTAGGGGAAACTAAAGTCAGAGGTGGCAAGCAGCTCTGGGAGTTCCTCAGCAAAGGTGCTAAAGTAGCACCCCTTGAAACAGGGCGTTCCCATTGCAGAAATGTTGAGTAGACTCTGTGACCGGGTGCCTCTTCCTCCCAGCCCGGCCTTTCTACCAGTAAGACTTAGAAGCTGCAAGCCTAGTTGGGAGGTAGAGGCAGCATCCCCTGACTCTCTCAGTGGCTGGCAGTCCCATACCAGAGGGTCCCCTCCCTGAGCAACATCCTCCCGGCCCTCATTTCAGTCATGACCACAGGCATGCATCCACAAGGCTATTAGGGGCAAAATGCAGACACTGAGAGGATGTAATTAGACAGCCCAGGAGACAGTCCTAGTGAGGGTTCCCCTCACTAGGAATCCCTCACCAAGGAACAATGGAAGGAAGATGTAAGAGCAACTTGGTTGCAACAGTGGCAAGAAGCTTCCAGAAATCCTCCAGCCCCAGTCATGATTAAGTTCAGGGTTCAATCCTAACAAGGGGCTGAAGGAACGTCCTAGTACCTCTTAGGTTGGGTATTCCTGGGCATTCAAGCCCCAGGAATCTCCCCCTCCTCTCATGGCCCCGCACCCTCCTCATCAGGATACTTTCTTTGCATGCAAGCCCTTCAGAAGGGAGGAGAGAGGGGAGAAGACTCTAACCCAAGGCCCATTCTGCTGCTGTGAACTACTCTGTGAAGGGGGTGGGGTGGCAAGAACTACAGTGCTAGCAAAGATTTGAGCATCCATTCTAGGTTTCACTGTGCTATGGGGCAAAGAGTTTTCCCCACAGACAAACGAAAGTCAGCTATGTTTCAGGTCGGGCACGGTGGCTCACAGCTGTAATCCCAGCACTTTGGGAAGCCAAGGTGGGCGGATCACAAGGACAGGAGTTCGAGACCAGCCTGGCCAACATATTGAAACTCTGTCTCTATTAAAAAAAATACAAAAAATTAACTGGGCAGGGTGGCAGACACCTATAATCCCAGCACTTTGGGAGGCTGAGGCAGGAGAATCACTTGAACCTGGGAGGCGGAGATTGCAGTGAGCTGAGATTGTGCCATTGCACTCCAGCCTGGGCAACAAGAGTGAAACTGTCTAAAAAGAAAAAAAGAAAAGAAAAGAAAATCAGCTAGATTTCCTACAGCTATAAAGGTGAAGTGGAAAATTCGTCCACCTTCACCACAAGGCTGTCTGCCAGGGAAGAGGATCCAAGGAGACATGCTAAGCGGAGAAGCGGCAGAAACCATGAACTATGAGTCACTCTAATGTCCGTGACACTGGGATTGATTCCTCCCAAGAGGCCAATGGCCTCTATGATGCTGTCACTCACTGGCATGCAAACTCCCCTCCCACCACCAGGCCAGGGCACAAGTTTAGGAGGTGACACTCATACCTGGCAAGAGGTTATACTACCCTTAAAGTCTTCCTTTTCTAATCTATTTTATCTGCTTTAAGAGGCCTCATTTCTTGCTGACAACAATTCTTTCTCTCTCTTTTTTTTTTTCCTTTGAGATGGAGTCTCACTCTGTCATCCAGGCTGGAGTGCAGTGGCACAATCACTGCAACCTCCACCTCCTGGATTCAAGCGATTCTCCTGCCTCAGCCTCCCAAGTAGCTATAGGCGCGTGCCACCATGCCCAGATAAATTTTTGGATTTTTAATAGAAATAGGGTTTCACTGTTAGCCAGGATGGTCTCAATCTGCTGACCTCATGATCAATCCACCTCAGCTCACCAAAGTGCTGAGATTACAGGCATGAGTCGCTGCATTGGGCTTTTTTTTATTTTTTTGAGACTGAGTTTTACTCTTGTCATCTAGGCTGGAGTGCAATGGCGCAATCTCAGCTCACTACAACCTCTGCCTCCCAGGTTCAAGCAATTCTCCTGCTTCAGCCTCCCAAGTAGCTGGGATTACACGCGCATATCACCATGCCTGGCTAATTTTGTATTTTTACTAGAGACAGGGTTTCACCATGTTGGCCAAGCTGGTCTCGAACTCCTGACCTCAGATGATCCACCCATCTTGGCCTCCCAAGGTGCTGGGATTACAGGCGTGAGCTACCACGCCCAACCCAATTCTTTCTCTTTGAAGTCAAACTACAGAGGAAAAGGGTTCTTCGGCTTAGACTGGAAATGTCAGACTAAAATGAAAGTGCTTCTGCAGCCCCCCTCTCTCCTGCTGCTCTCCCTCCCAAGGAGAGAAACCTGAGCCTGTTTGGCATCCTCAGAAGCACTTCTAAGGCCCTTGCCCTCCAAGGGGACCCCAGTGCTAGGGGAGAGACTGCCTGGGCTGGAGCAAGGCATGACAAGAAGACACAGCACAAGAATAGCAAAAACATTTTTATTCTCTACTTGTCCTGTGGCTTCCTGACCCCATTCCATTCCCTAACCCTCCGATATTGCCAAGAAACTCCATACCTGGTAATCCTGATCATCAATCCCAAACCTCTCCCGAAGGTTTCGGAACACCATGGGGCAATACTCCTTAAACTTAAATCGGCTGGGCAGGTTCTCCCTAGGGATAAGCAGAGACATGTCTTTGTGAACTGCCCCTTGCTGATCTTAATTATTTTTATTATTATCTGTAATAGAAACAGAGTCTTGCTATGTTGCCCAGGCTGATCTCAAACTCCTGAGTTCAAGCAATCCTCCCACCTCAGCCTCCCAAAGTGCTGGGATTACAGGCATGAGCCACCACACCCGGCCTCATCTATATTCTGACTTCAGAACTCCTCAGAGTGCATCCACAGATCGCCTGGATCTGAACAGCCTGCCATACTTAACACGTAGGTTTCTAGGCTCTTAGGAATTCTGAAGTTGAGTCTAGAAACAAATACTCCAAGGCTGGGCGTGGTGGCTCACGCCTGTAATCCCAGCACTTTGGGAGGCCGAGGCAGGTGGATCACGAGGTCAGGAGTTCAAGACCAGGCTGGCCACCATGTTGAAACCTTGTTTCTATTAAGAAAGAAAAGAAAAGAAAAGAATAGAAAAGAGAAGAGAAGAGAAGAGAAGAGAAGAGAAGAGAAGAGAAGAGAAGAGAAGAAGAGAAGAGAAGAGAAAGAAAAGAAACACTCCAGGTGATTCTGAGCATGTGAAAGGTTAAAAACTTTACATCTTGTATTCACCTTGTGAAAATTAATCCAGTGGTATACTTGTGATTTGTGCACTTCTATGTGTATGTTGCCCTTCAATAAAACATACATTAAAGAAAAAAACTCTTGCCCGCTGGGCCATGAACCTGAGTACAGGCTCCACCTCACAAGTGTGGTGCTCACTCAGTGGGAAGTGCATGTGAACATCTGCTATGCGGTGAAATCAGCCTGAATGCTATAGGGAAAAACCTCTCTCATCAGAGGGCCCCTCTCCTCTGGCCATATTCCTGTGGAAGCATCCTGAAAATGATCACACACAGGAACCCCACCCTGGGCTTCCACTGAGAAGTAAGAAAAGAGCGCCTGATTAAAGAGGTCCTCAGTCAATTCAGTGGGAACACAAAGTCCTGTCTGCTGGCACCAATCTCCACCCTCCCACTCCTTAGTCAATACAGACTCCCAGGAGGAGAATCACCTTGAAATGATGACTCCTACCAATCCGCCATCTTTACAACAGCTATCCTGCCTAGGAAGCCCCTTTCAGAAATATGTCCTCTGACTACTCCAGGATGACAGGCTTTAAGGAAATCAAAAGGAATGTCTTGGAAAGGAAGTGGCCTATCTGCCTTAACTACCTCATCTTCTAGTAAACAGCACCAGAATCTAATAAACAGCATATATAGTGCTGGTGCAGTGGCTCCCACCTGTAATCCTAGCATTTTTGGGAGGTCAAGGCTGGTGGGTCACCTGAGGTGAGGAGTTCAAGACCAGCCTGGCCAACATGGTGAAACCCCATCTCTACTAAAAGTACAAAAAATTAGCTGGGCGTGGTGGCGGATGCCTGTAATCCCAGCTACTCTGGAGCCTAAGGCAGGAGAATCACTTGAACCTGGGAGGCAGAGGCTGCAGTGAGCCGAGATTGCACCACTGCACTCCAACCTGGGCACCAAGAGTGAAACTTTGTCTCAAAAAAAAAAAAAAAATGTACATACACAGTTGTTGGAAGGACAAAAGGAATAAGGATAAAAGAAAATAAGAGATTGGGTTCTCTGCTTTAGGCCAAGATATCAAGGAGGTAGAACCTCACCAGAGGCCATGGACCCTGAAATGGGGAGTGGTGCAATGCCCACTTCCAGAGCCCTGACCTCCAGGTCAGAACAATCTTCTTTCTGGCCTCTGAGTTGAGGGCTGCCTCTCTCTCCTTAGGTGGCCACTTACCAGGTGGCAGCTATGGAGACAGACAGCTTCTAAAACAAGATGGTGTTCCTTACAATGGCAGACGGAGGTCACTAAGGGATGTTCTCAAGTCAATCTTCTCTCTGGACTAACAGTCTGGGAATGGTTGGGTGATATAACCCAGCTAGTGAAGTGGTAGGGACTGTGGGACAATGAAGAATAGAACCAGGATTCACATGCAGAAAGCAGAAAGTGTGAGCAGCAAACAGTCCCGGGGTGGTCCACAGAGTGGAAATTCAGGCCCCAAAGGGCTTAGAGCAGGCCCAAAACTCTGCCAGGTGAGGCAGCCACTAGAATGTTTCCAACAATGTCAGAGACAACCTTCAGACACTAGTGCTAATCCAAGAAGTCACAACAGACAAAAAATGGGAAGTGCTACTCTGGGTAGTGCTCTCGAGCCCCTAGCCTGTTGCTCATACACCAGCCAGCCAGAAAAGAACCTGGTGGTATCCCAAGCCAAGAACATGCCTGGCAGCCTCCTGCCTCAGACTAAGATCAAGATGGGGCCACTGCTACAGCCTCACACTGGATGCCTCAGCTCCTGAGCAGCTGACTTCCACCTGAGCTAGCTCTAGATGAATCACCCTGGGCCCAGTCATGTGCCCCACGGTCCACCGGAGGTAGGCTGATAAAGGAGTGAGATGCCAATACTAGGATGAGAGGCACATAACGAAGGCATTTTCCCAGCCATTATGTCCGCTCTGAGATCCAGGGGGTGCCTTGGCTCCCGCTATGCATAAGGTTTCAGAAGCTTCTGACCTGAGGGTAAGAACTGCCCACAAAACCTGAGTTCACTCAGCAGACAACTTACTTATTGAAGAGATGATTGTCCACCTTGATCTTGCTGTAGGCTTTGAAGTCATCTGGCATTAGCATGACAGGAACAGGGACATTGCTCAGCTCATTGATCTGAAAAGCAAGGAGGAAGTAAGGCTCTCAGCCAGGAGGCCACCTGCCTCAGAGACACTAAGCTACAATGTAAATGGCACCATCTCCCTAAAAGCACATCCAAGTTTCCCTTTCTGTCTTTTTTTGTTTGTTTGTTTGTTTTTTTGAGACAGGGTCTCATTCTGTCACCCAGGCTGAAGTGTAGTGGCACAATCATGGCTCACTCCAGCCTTGACCTCCTGGACTCAAGCAATCAACCCACCCAGCCCCACAAGTAGCTGAGACTACAAGTGGGCACCACCACATCCCGCTAATTTTTTTGTATTGTGTAGAGACAAGGTCTCACTGTCCTGAGCTCAAGCAATCCTCCTGCCTGGGCCTCCCAAAGTATTGGATTACTTGGGAGGTAATCCAAGCCCCAAGCCCCAGGTAACACCCAGCCCCTCCCTGTCTTTATTTCTGTTCTTCTCTTCAAATAAGTTCCCAACCTTGCCCTATTTACCTACAGAAATTCTTCACCCGGTAAGGGCCAGCTCAAAAGGCACTTCCTCCCTGAAGTTTCCCAAGATTCTCTAGACCATAAACACCCATTCCCATCTTGGAATTCCTGAAGATTTGTTTGTATCTGTCTTCTGGCCATCTCTCTCATATTGTAATTAACACTTATAACCTTGCCCTTGCCTGCTATAGTTAAGCTAGGCAATAGCGTATTTTATTTATACACACACACACACACACAGACACACACACACACACACAATTTTGAGACAGTTTCACTCTTGTTACCCAGGCTGGAGTGCAATGGCGCAATCTCAGCTCACTTGCAATCTCCACCTCCCAGGTTCAAGTGATTCTCCTGCCTCAGCCTCCTGAGTAGCTGGGATTACAGACATGCACCACCATGCCTGGCTAATTTTTTTTTTGTATTTTTAGTAGAGATGGGGTTTCACCATGTTGGTCAGGCAGGTCTCGAACTCCTGACCTCATGTGACCCACCCACCTTGGCCTCCCAAAATGCTGGGAATACAGGCATTGAGTCACCATGCCCAGCCTTAATTATATTTCTAAGCGAAGATCCTACTAATCTTTAGTGCTTGGTACCATTACTAGCATATATGGCAGGTACTTGATAAATATTTGTCAAATGCAATAATAAATGATCAGTAGGTAAATGTATCCCAACCTAAGTGGGTATTAAGGCCTTTGAACATCTTCATAAAAATTGTGGGTCATTCAAGAAATTAGCTCAAGACAGAAAAAAAACTGGATGGGTTTATATGGATATGTAACTCATAACCCCAAGGTAAATTTAAAGTGAGCAGAAGTAGATGTCTGGTCACTGTCCCACTCTGACCCTCCTGATAAAAACAGGGCCAGGCCTGCTACAGTGGCTCATGCCTATAATTCCAGTACTTTGGAAGGCTGAGGCAGCGGGAACACTTGAGGCAAAGAATTCTAGACCAGCCTGGGCAACACAGCAAGACTCTATCTCTTAAAAAAAAAAAAAAAAAAAAAGCCGGGGGCGGTGGCTCAAGCCTGTAATCCCAGCACTTTGGGAGGCCGAGGCGGGTGGATCACGAGGTCAAGAGATCGAGACCATCCTGGTCAACATGGTGAAACCCCGTCTCTACTAAAAATACAAAAAATTAGCTGGGCATGGTGGTGCATGCCTGTAATCCCAGCTACTCAGGAGGCTGAGGCAGGAGAATTGCCTGAACCCAGGAGGCGGAGGTTGCGGTGAGCCGAGATCCCCCCATTCCACCCCAGCCGGGGTAACATGGGTGAAACCCCGTCCTAAAAAAAAAAAAAAAAAATGAGAGTCCGAGGCAGGAGGATCAGCTGAGGTCAGCAGTTCAAGACCAGCCTGGCCAACATGGTGAAACTCTGTCTCTACTAAAAAATACACAAAAAATGTGCAGGGCATGATGGAAGGCACCTGTAATCCCAGCTACTCAGGAGACTGAGGCAGGAGAATTACATGAGCCCAGGAGGCAGAGGGTACAGTGGGCTGAGATTGAGCCACTGCACTCCAGCCTGGGCGACAAGAGACTCTGTCTCAAAATAAATAAATAAATAAATTGGCCAGGCATTGTGGTGTACACCTGTTGTCCTAGTTACTCATGAGGCTGAGGTAGGAGGATTGCTTGAGCCTATGAGTTTGAGGTTGCAGTGAGCTGACTGCACCACTGCACTGCACTCTAGCCTGGGCAAGAGTGAGACCTTGTCTCAAAAAATAAATTAAATAAAGCAGGGCCAGTTCCTGATGTCAAGTCCTGCCATACACTAAACTGGGGAAGATGGGACAGGATGCCTTGCCTCTACTGACAACAAACCTTCTCACTGTCTTTTGTCCCTTCAGGGAGCTGGTTCCTGGACAGGGAGTTGGCTTTCTATTGGTGCAGAGATGAGGGCAGATCCTGCCCTTCCCTACCTCAAGTTTAGCCAATTAGTGGTCTAATTAACCACAGATGTCCTCTCTCATCACAGCAGAGTATTTGACATTTGACCCTCAACCCCGTTGCCACTAATGCATTCAGGATTTAGAGAGGAAAACTTAGTTCTGACTTAATGGATTGGGGGGAGGGGGCACAGCCTTGTGTCTCCCAGACACTTTCCTTGCAAATCCTATTATCTCAATGAGGCCCCAGGTGGCAGTGAGGGGCTAACCTTGAGTCATTTATGCTCCTCTAGGAGCATAAATGGGGGAAATGGCATTTAATTTGATGCCCCTTTTATGTTGCAAACCTTTTTTATTTAGAAATGTCAGAGAATGGAGGACGTTCAAGTTAATGTAGTAACTGGGCTGGGGAATCATACCTTCTCAGAGTTGGTAAAAACCCAATTTATTCACAGGGAAATGAAGGAAGCCACAGGAATGCATGTGCTTGGAAAGCGACGTGGGGGGGCAGTTTATGGTTGGCAGTGGAGCAGACTCAGTAAACTGCTGGCAAAAACTGACTGGCACAGACATAAGAGTGTATTCTGTATGATTCCATTTATATGTAAAATTCTACAACAGACATCTATAATGAGAGAAATGAGTTGCCTAGCCCGGAGGCAAGGGGTGCTGAGTGTAAAGGGACATGAGGAATGTGATTCCAGAGTGACAGAAATATTTTATATGTTGTTTGGGGTGATGGTTACATGAGCATATACATTAGCTGAAATTTATAAAATTGTATACTTAAAATATGCACATTATACATAAATTATTCCTCAATAAAGTTGATTTTTAAATTCTAAGCATCTAGCTCTGTGATACCCTTCATTGGATAAATCCTCCCAATAGCCAAAAAACCCCAAAAGACCCATGCCAGTTCCCATTCCAGGGAGTGCTCACAAGAGAATGTGATTGTCAAATCTGTGCCTACAGAGGAAACCATTCCACCTCCTTGTTTTTCTGCCAACAGAAACAATTCATGGTGGCTGTCCCATTTCCTTTTTCCTGGCATACCAAGCCTGGCTCTGAGACTTAAAGGGAAAACAGAGACAAAGAGTTCAGGGCTCTTCCACAGTTCTGCCTTTTCTGGCTCATAGCTCCATGATAGAAAGAACATGCCATTGCCTCAAAGAGTAAGGTTGTAGAGCAAAACATTAAAGTATCTGCTACAAATTGATTCTGGGTTCGTCTAAAATCCAAACTTGATGCCAAGGCCGGGGCTTGATACTAGGGGAACTAGAAAAGACTAAAACACTGGCTTGAGAGGGATCAATTGCTCCTTAGCCAAGATGAGTTATTCTAACAGGAACTATTCAGGAATGTTCTATTCATTAATTTATTCTCATTTCATCTCTATTCGTTTTTAAAAATTTATTATTTAATTAGGTTCAATTCAGGTATAATTCATCTCTATTCTTGATTATACACCCCAATAGCAGGAAATTTTCTTTTCCTTTTTTTTCTTCCAGGACAGTCTCACTCTGCTGCCCAGGCTTGAGTGCAGTGGTACGATCTTGCCTCACTGCAACCTCTGCCTCAAGGGCTCAAGCGATCATCCTGCCTCAGCCTCCCAAGTAGCTGAGATTACAAGCAGGCGCCACCACGCCTGGCTAACTTTTGTATTTTTAGTAGATACAGGGTCTCACAATGTTAACCAGACTGGTCTCAAACTCCTGACCTCAAGTAATTTGCCAGCCTTGGCTTCCCAAAGTGCTGGGATTACAGGTGTGAGCCATGGTACCCAGTCTAAGAAATTTTTAACTCAGCTAACATTGGTGAATAATCCATCTCTCAAGCAGGGGAGACTCACCCCTTATTTCTACTAGGCTACATGTAGATGATTCACTGTAGGGATTAGCCACATTATTATTAATATTTTAGTTTTGCAAAATTTTATATCCCAGAGAGTTCTATTCCATTTCAGTTCAACAGTTCCTATCGAAATATCTACTATGTGCTTCATTCTGTTAGGTAAGTGTATGGGAGGAGAACACAAGGCAATAAAGCGTTGTACACGTAAAACAATCAGGAGGCTTATAATCTCATCAGGGAGATGAGAAAAAGCCCTGACACAATACAACTCAAAGTCAAAGCAGTATACAATTAAGTGAGAATCCAGGGATACAGACAAGAACAGCAGAGGCTCTGAGAAGGATGAAGTTAGCATGGCCAGAGGGTCAGGCTCCCAACCCTCATACATCAGGCCAGAAACAAGGCACCTAATGCCTCTCCTGGTATTGCACCAAGAGCAGTTGACACGGGAAGAATCTACAAGATCATGTTACACTACTGCTCAGAAATCTTCCATAGCTCCTCGTCAACCTCAGGGTAAAGTTTTAACTGCTTAGCCTGGCACTCAAGGTCTTTCCCAATCTGGCTCAGACTGCCAAATTTCTATTCAATTTACTTCTACTCAGTGTACCAAGGGCCTTACTATATGCCAGGAGCTGGGGATACAGAAACAGAAAGACATCTCCAGGGCTGGGCGTGGTGGTTCACTCCTATAATCCCAGAACTTTGGGAGGCCAAGGCAGGCAGATCACTTGAGGCCAGGAGTCTGAGACCAGCCTGGCCAATATAGCAAATCCCCGACTCTACTAAAAACACAAAAATTAGCTGGGCATGGTGGCGTGCGCCTGTAGTCCCAGCTACTCGGGAAGCTGAGGCAGGCGGATTGCTTTAACCCAGGAGGCAGAGGTTGCAGTGAGCTGAGATTGTGCCACTGTACTCCAGCCTGGATGACAGAGCAAGACTCTGTCTCAAAAAAAAAAAAAAGTTTTGATTCTGCATGGAAGTGTGAGGAGAATGGCTCCTAGAGGAAGCTACAGAGAAACCACTTAAGGCCTAAGATGGAAGTTCTCCCAAAAATGAAAGGAAGGAAATCCCAAGCCGTTGGAATCAAGGCTGAGTTGTGAAAGCACACTGCCCATTTTAAAAATGGTGAGTGCATCTGCGGGGATGGGTCGGGGGATAGAGGACAGCATCATAGGACAGAAATAATGAGTGGGGGGAGGTAATACAGGAAAGATAGGTCATCAGTCTAGCACATTATATTAATTAATAGTATAAATTTTGTATTAATATTGTATAAATGTTGCATTAATAAATACTGTATTATTGCATAATAGAACAGATGCTTCTATCTATTGAAAGCCTATAAATGACCAGTGCTTCATAGCATTATATATCACACATAAATAACATACATTCTATTCTAAGGTATTACTTGTAATACTTAACAGTCACGTAAAGTATTACTAAACAGACTTTGCAAAAGAGGTTCAGAGAAACGGGCACCTTTCTGAAAGTCACACAGAGTATGTGCAGTCAGGATTTGATCCCAGCCTGCCTGGTGCCAAAACCCGGGCTCTTTATGCTGTGCTGTGCAATCCTTGCTATGGCTGGCTACCTTGCCTAAGGCAGGATTTTCCATTCTTGTCTCTATCCTAATACCACTTCAAGAAAAATGGGATGCTCACTTTACAGGACATGAAAATCAAGCTCAGTGAAAAAAAAATTACTGCTCCAAAACATACTAGTACCAAGGGCAGAGTCTGGGTTTGAACTTGGGTTTGTCCACAATATGTTAAATTTGGACTTGACTATAAAGGCAATGGGACACTCTCTCGTTTAAGTCTGGGAATCCACACAATCAACTGAGTGATACAGAAAGGTAATTCTGGGATAAAAATAAAGTAAGGATTAGAAAAGGAAAAGAAAAACACCACCAAAACCATTTATAGGGCCATTACAATAGTTCAGGTGACAGACAGTTAAACAGGCAGGAAGAACAGAAGAAGGGACAAAGCTAAGAGGTTCATCCAAGAGCTGGCTGAATAACACTTCCTCTGTGGGAGCTTCCTTGTCTCTCCCAGGTTGAATTAACAAATGAGGTCTCTGTGCATCTTTATGTCCTAAATATTGCATGCACTTAAGTCATTACTTGCCTACACATCTGGTTTCTCCACTAGTCTGTGTGTCCCTTGAAGGAAGAGACTCTATCTTACCCATTCGGGTGTCCCTCGCACAATGACTGGCACAAAGCAGTTGTGGGAGGAATGGGTGGATAGGAAAAGGAGGGAGCTGAGAACTGAAAGATGGCTAACACAGGGATAAATGATGAAAAGAAAATGGCAAAACTGGCGTGCCTGTGCCATAAGGCGCATGGCCTGGAGGATGGGCTAGGTTGAGATGAGATACTGAAGCTATGACCAGACTGTAGAGAGTCTAAAATGCCAGGAAGAGAAGAATCAACTTTATCTGGTAGACAAAAGGGAGTGGCGTACTAAAGGTTTTGAATCACAGAAGCTCCTAAAGCAAAGTTTTAGGAAAATGTGCCTTTCCTTTACTATCTCTAGCACACTGGGCCAGTCTCTTTCCCCTCCAGGAAGAATGCACTTGTGGAAATGTCAACTCATTCAAAAACCACGCTAAATACAACTTAATAGCAAGGTAAGTCTGTTGCATCTCAGGTCACTTAAGTCGTTTTTGGAATATCCACGATTAATTCCATGAGCATAAATAATGGGGGGGCTAACCAAGCTCAGTGAGAAACATCTTAAGAGCAAAGAGCTCACTCTATGCTGATCCTTCTGGAGATGAAAATTCCTTTCTCTCCCTCTCTCTCTCTCTCTCTTTCCATTTATTTTTATTTATTTATTTTGAGACAGGATCTCACTTCCATAGGCCAGGCTGCAGTGCAGCGAAGTCAGTTCACTGCAGCCTCAACTTCCCGAGCTCAGGTGATTCTCCCACCTCAGCCTCTCTAATAGCTGGGACTACAGGCATGCCACCATGCCCAGCTAGTTTTTTGTATTTCTAGTAGAAATGACGTTTTGCCATGTTGCCCAGGCTGGTTTCAAACCCCTGGGCTCAAGCGATCCACCCGCCTCAGTCACCCAAAGTGGTAGGTGTGATTCTACTGTACATATACAACAGAATACTATTCCGCCTTTAAAAAAAAAAAAAAAAGGAAATTCTGCAATATACAACACGGAGATGAAAATTCAGCAGCTAGTTCTAGTCTGGTGAACTTCTGTGTCCAGAAGCCTCCACGTCCCTGTGCGACCTTCACAGGAAATGTTACTCAGGAGACCTGGACTACACATGCAGGTTTCCTGGCGTGTTCCAGTGCTCTGTTACTGGTTCAGTAGAGGGCTGCCCACCACCAGCAATCACTTGTTACCTGCCACCATCAGAAGACACGACATGCTAGAAATACACTCACAGGACCGAGGCGGTCCAAAACAAGAACTGCCACTCTAGTGAGGAAAGAGAGGGCCACAGGAGCCAATAAATCTATCCGTGTTTACTCCTTTTCACATCTTGGTTTTGCCTTCTCCTGCCTTTTGAGTCCCACTGTTCCCTGTGAGGTAGGAAGGCCTACTGAAGGAAACTTCATTCAAAGGCCTGAGCAGGAATGTTCCCTAAGGATTTTTTTTTTTTTTTTTCTTTTTGAGATGGAGTCTCACTCTGTTGCCCAGGCTGGAGAGCAATGGCACGATCTTGGCTCACTGCAACTTTCACCTCCTGACTTCAAGTAATTCTCCTGCCTCAGCCTCCTAAGTAGCTGGGATTACAGGAGCCCACCATCATGCCCAGCTAATTTTGTTTTTAGTAGAGACAGGGTTTCACCATGTTGGCCAGGCTGGTCTTGAACTCCTGACCTCAGGTGATCTGCCTGCCTCAGCCTCCCAAAATGCTGGGATTACAGGCGTGAGCTACTGTGCCCAGCCACTCTGAAGATTTTTAAAGCATCAGGCCAAAGAAAAGACAGGTAAAGGAGGTCAGTGGCTCACACCTGTAATCCTAGCACTCTGGGAGACCAAGGCAGGCAAATCGCTTGAGGCCTCCAGGAGTTGGAGACCAGGCTGGGCAACATACCATCTCTTCAAAAAATACAAAAATTAGCCAGGTGTGGTGGCATGCACCTGTAGTTCCACTACTCGGGTGGCTAAAGCAAAAGAATCACCTGAGCGTGGAGAGGTAGAGGCTTCAGTGAGCCGTGATCATGCCACTGCACTTCAGCCTGGGCAAGGGCGTGAGACCCTGCCTCAAAAAAAAGAAAGGAGGAAGAAAGAAGGAAGAAGGAGGGAAGAAAGAAGGAAGAAGGAGGGAAGAAGGGAAGGAAGGAAGGAGAGAAGGAAGGGAGGGAGGGAGGGAAAATGTATGGACAGAACTGGGGTGGAGGCCAGGTGTGGTGGCTCACACCTGTAATCCTAGCACTTTGGGAGGCCGAGGTGGGTGGATCACCTGAGGTCAGGAGTTCAAGTCCAGCCTGGCCATCATGGTGAAACCCTATCTTTAAAAAAAAAAAAAAAAAAAAAACTGGGGTGGAATGTAGGTAAGGAACTGAGCAGATTAAAGAATAAATCTGTCCCTCACATCATACCCAAAAGTGAATTCAAAATGGATGACAGACTTCAATGTAAGAGCTAAAACTATATATACTCCAGCACTATTCACAAGGGCTAAGATGTGGAAACAAATCCACCAACAGACGATAAAGAAAATGTGGCATATATATGTATATATATATATATATATATATATACACACATATCTATATATCAGAATACTATTCAGCCTTAATAAAAGAAAGAAATTCTGCAATATGTAACATGCACAAACCTTGAAAACATTACACTAAGTGAGATCAGCTAGTCGCAGAAAGACATATACTGCATGATTCTCCTTATATGAGGTATCAAAACAGTCAAATTCATAGAAACAAAGAGTGGAATGGTGGTTACCAGGGTCTGGGGATGGGGAAATGGGGAATTAATCAGTAGGCATAGAGTTTCAGTCAAGTGAGATGAATACGCTCTAGAGATCTGAGGCCAGGCACAGTGGCACACGCCTGTAATCCCAGCACTTTGGGAGGCCCAGGTTGGGGGAGTGCTTGAAGCCAGGAGTTCAAAGCTGGCCTGGCCAACATGGCAAAACCCTGTGTCTACTAAAAATACAAAAATGAGCCTGGTGTGGTGGTGGGCACATGCAAACCCAGCTACTAGGGAGGCTGAGGCAGGAGAATCACTTGAACCCAGGAGGCAGAGGTTGCAGTGAACTGAGATCGCACCACTGCACTCCAGCCTAGGCCACAGATCTAGACTCTGTCTCAAGAAAAAAAAAAAAAGAAAGAAAATGTACAAATGGCCAATAAATACATGAAAGGATGCTAAACATCATTAGCTATCACAGAAATGCAAATCAAAATCACAAAGAGATACCATTTCACACCCAACAGAATGGCTTTAATAAAAAAGACAGTAACAAGTGTTGACAAGGATGTAGAGATACTGGAACTCATACATGCTGGTAGACAGGGAAAATGGTACAGCCACTTTAGAGAACAGTCTGGCAGTTTCTCAAATGGTTAAATACAGGGTTACCAACAACTGCTCCTGCTCCTCTGATCCCCATGGTAAGCCTCTACACGTACCTGTTTCCTAAAACAGCCAACAAGTATCAAGCCAGGTCTACCTCCCATGGTCTCCATGCTCCTCTCTGAGGCCATCTCTTCCCTAATTCCAAACCCTTGGAACTGTATTTCATCCACTAAAACACTGGTTTTCTCTCTTCACTAGTTCTTCCCTGACAGGTGCAAAGTCTTCTGATTTTTCTCCTTGTTTTCTGCACATTCTTCCTCCACAAAATCCATGGGATCTTGTCCATGATAGCAGCTCCTATGACAACACCAAGTTCAAAGTCCTCTCTTTTTCCACCTAGAAGTAAACCAATCACCTCATGAAAGGGTAACTAACTTTTGCTGTAGATAAAGACATATCCATCCTTCCTATGTGATACACCATTAACCATAGACTAGCATACCTAAATGCCTAAACAGGTGAGAAACTAAAGAAAAGGTGATATTGAAATCTCAGGTGAAAAAATGTTAGAAAGCAGGCTTTTTTTGAAGGAAGGGAATCTCCGAAAAAAGTGCAGCAGTCCACCAAGAGCAATGTGGTCCTGATCCCTTAGACAAATGCAGATTACACTCTTCTGGGCAGACGTCTCCAATTCCCAAATGGGGACACTGAAGTACTAGACCTTACTGCAGACTAGGATGAAGCAATAAAACTTAGGACTAGTCACCTCTGAAGCTTTGCCTGCCCAGGGCAGTGGTGGGAAGGTACCTGTTTATTATGTCCAGAAGCATGGATCTTACTTAAAGTCAATGCCTTTCCAACTAGCCCTTAAACTTTCAACTTAGTTAGCCAAGAAAAAAGGTGACCACTTTGTCCAATAGAGTACGACTCACAGATACCTATCCGTCAGCTATTGAGAAGCTTCATACCCACATCCGGACAGACTCATGCCTGCCTATTGGAACACCATGCATCATACACACTCCCAGGACCTGACATGCACAGGCATATAATCCAGAGCATACGTTCACCTCTCACCGGACTATACTTCCCATCTATCCTGAGACTTGGCTGAGAGAGAGGACAAACAACAGGAGGCAAAGAAAACAAGACCAGCCACTCAGACACCACTATTGGCTGATACAGCTCCATGGTGCTAGACAATGAGCTGCATCTCTTGCTGTGACCACAGGCAAGCTAATCCTCCACCAAAGGCCTCCTTCTCTTCATGTGTAAAATAAGGGACCCAAGGTTCCTCATTGCTGGCTGTAATACTCCTGACTCTCAGGCCTCTACCAGTTCTCTACAGACAGGCTGCTTTCAGTGAGAAAGAGAACTGGTAGAGAGAGGCCTGCTACAGTGAGGAGCAGGATGCAGAACAAAATCAAGGACTGACTTCCAGAAAGGGACATGGGGTTCATATTCTGATGACCTGGTTTCCCTGGAAATGTTGTCAGATGACCCGTGGGGCAGCAGGAAGCTCCAGTAACAAACTCTGCTGGACTGCCGGCCTGAAGCAGCTCCTAAAGGTCTGGGCATTAAACCAGTGGTACCCCCTATCCCAGCAGGACCCTCACTAACACCAGTGATGACCATGAAAACAGTAACCAGCCCAAGACCAAGAAACCAGAGACCTCAATTTACACGTGCACTTTTCTAAATGACAGGTCAAGATCTAAAACCCTAGCTCGGATTACGGTTCATCGATCTCCACCCAAAGGCACCTTCAGCTCCTCTGCCAAAGCAATGCAAAGTCTTGCTGGCCCTCTCTGTCATCGCTTGGTCTTGGGAGCAATTTCAAGTGCTCACAAGGGAAACTAAAGAATTGAAATCCAAGCTTGATCCTCCTCATTCCAAAATTCTAGTTAGTGAAATTGGTGTTTCAGGTCCTTTTACTTCCTCTGCTCATTCCTAGTGTGAGGACAGATAAACAAATGGTCAGAAGGCAAGGGGCAAGTGGCTGGAAGAGGAAAAAGAAAGACCGTAAACACACAGCACATAAACAGAGTCTTACAGCTCAAACACTGTCAGGATCTAACTTCCTGGCAGAGGCTGTTGAACAATCTCTAGTCACTCTAAGGACCCAGGGGACCTATCTCTCACATCTAGGAACATAACACTATGCATCATCACAACCTTCAGGCCATACAACAGATTAAGTCAACAATCTTTGAAATGATCACTTTCGAAAACTATGGGAAGACATATTATTTCTACTATGAATAGTCCCTCCTTATAATCAGGCATCCTATTCTCTCAAATGGTTAATAACCATTCTCTTCTCCCTAACCCAGAGACAGCCGGGTGAAGCGTCTAGTTCAAGGGAGCCTATGCTTCTCCAGTTGATACATCTTGTTCAAGAGGAAAAAAGGAAACCCAGGGTGGAGTTCTACATCCAAGGATAAGGAGGCCTGGAGGATGGGAAAATTTGAGAAGCCACACCAACCACACGATCAGAAAGAGAGGACTATTCGGGCAGGCCACTGCCACTTGCCCTGCCAACTGGACAGAGAGCTGGCAGCCGGCTATAAGGTACAAGGGGAAATACACATGCAACAAATAGGATGAGGGGAGAGGAGGAGAAGGAGCAGGGGTGAAAGCGACTCCACTGCACCCAGGCCTTGCCTCTGCGCTCCTGGGGCTGCCCCAAGCGAGCTCGCCACACGCAGGAAGCCAGAGGGGCTGGAGGGAAGGGGTCGTGGCGACAGCAGACCACAGACACTAGGCCTCGTGTGGCGTGCGGGGAGCGCACACGGGGCCGAAAGGCGTGCAAGGGTGGGGTGGGCGTGCAAGTGGCTTGGCGAGGGGTGGCAGGCGTCACCAGCACGGCCTGCGGAGCGAGGGCCCAGGGCTGCGGGGGGCGTGGGAGCGCGCGGGGCTGCGCTTGGAGGGGCGCGCGGGAGCTGGTTACCGTGTGGTTCACCCCCCACATCAGGACGCTGAGGATCGGCTCGCTGGCCCGGAATAGCTTCACTTTCTGGCACACGAAATGCTTCTTCTTGGTCTTGGTCTTGCTGGCGCTGAGCGGCGCCACCGCCACCGCCGTGGTGCTGGTGCAGTTGGACGACATGCCCGGGGCGGCGGCGGCGGCGGCGAAAGGGGGGGGCGACGGAGACAGCGCACAAGCCAGCGGCCCCAGGCCTCCCCCGGACCGATCCCCACCCCCGCTCCCTCACCGCGCCATGGTCGCGCCCGTCCCGTTACCTCCCCACCCCGCCCCGGTGGTTCCGTCCGCCCCACGCCCCGCCCTCCCGCCCCGCCCCGGGGAGCCGGCCGGCCCGCTCCGCGGCCTGCTCCGCACCCCGCTCCGCCCCTGGGCGTGCCACCGCCCAGCGGTCCCCAGGCCCCGTCCTCCCCGCCCGCGTGGTTCGGCCCGTCCCGGGGAGGCAGCGGTCGCCCCGCCCGCCCCTCCTCCCCGGGCCTGACAGGAACCCGCCTGGCTTCCGAACCGCGCCGGAGCGGGAAGAGGAGGAGGGTTGGGCAGGCGTCGCTGTGAACCGCGGGAGGGGCTCCCCACCCGGGCCCCGCAAAGCCAGGATTTGGCTCTTTCTCTCAACCCGAATGCCAAGATGGCGGCGGCGCCACAGCTCCGGAAGGGAAGGAGGGGCGGGAATGCGAGGAGGGCGGGTCGTACCATGCCCACCCCGGGGGAGAGGAAGTCCAGCCTGGAAAGCCAAGGAACGCCCCCTCGCTCCACCCAGGCGTGGATCTGCCCACTCCCCGGGGCTCCGGGCGCGCTCCACCCGCGGGGCACGCCCCCTCTCCCCCAGGGCCAATGAGAGGAACAGGCCGAGAACCTGGGTTTTATGAATGGGCCCCGCGCCCACCCACCTGCTGCCAGGTCTCCCGGCAAAGGGTCAGAGCTCAGAGGCTGCCAGCACCTTCAGTCACCTATCCCACTAGTCTTCTTACTCTCTGACTCCTTTCGTAAAATCTTTGAGTAAACTGCCCCACGCTTTGTTACATAATTCTCGGATGAGTGTTCTCCATATATTCGACACAAATCACAGGTCAACATTGTTCTTTCTGTGTGGGAATTCGTAAACACGGTACTCCGCAGGTGGTCTCTCTTTAAACAGTTACAAAAATAAACGTAGCCTTTATTACCAATTAATAAACATAACCCCGGCATAGGGAAGCATGATGAGGTGATTAAATGAATAAAAACTTATGTTACGTTCTCTAGGGAAAGATCGGGTTTCGAGCATTACAATGCCTGGCATCATAAGTGTTCAAAAATGGAAAACCAAATACATTTTAAGCAGAATTAGTAATGAGCAGAACAAGGAAAGTGCCCAGGTAGTGTGGGGGTCAAGAGGACCTAGGAGTTCACTGGTCAAATGAGGGCTTCTGGTGAAAGAACAGAGAAGGGAAAAGAAGTAAAGACAGGCAAGTGGCCCCTTGAGGGTTTGTTTTAGTACCTGACTGAAAAAGTCTAGCAAACCTCCTGAAAATCTATCATTGTAGTAAGATTACTACACGATACGAAACGAAGCCTTGAAATAACCTTCCATTTTATTTTCCTTTCGGAGCCATGGGGCATATTGGCAATTTGGTCCTGACTCCTAAAAGCATTTTACTATACCTTTACACTGCCTACATTGGAGACTACAAGCAGTGGAAAAGGATAGATGCTCTAGACCCTGTTGATAAACCCAGGCTCCTCCTAAACCAGCCGGACTCAGAGAGAAAAATGCTTAAAAATGCTTATTGTATTACTTGCCATCAAAGTTCAATGCGTTTTTTTTTTTTTTTTTTTTGAGACGGAGTCTTGCTCATTGCCAGGCTGAAGTGCAGTGGCTCGATCTCCACTCATCGCAGCCTGTGCCCCCCCGGGGTTCAAATGATTCTCCTGCCTCAGCCTCCCAAGTAGCTGGGACTACAGGTGAACGCCGCCATGCCCGGCTAATTTTTGTATTTTTAGTAAAGATGCGTTTTCACCATTTGGCCAGGATGGTCTCGATTTCCTGACCTTGTGATCCGCCCTCGTCGGCCTTCCAAAGTGCTGGGATTACAGGCGTGAGTCACCGTGCCCAGCCCAATGTGTTTCTATTACAGAGTAAAGTCATTTACCAAACAGGGTATTCTCACAAAGCTAACCTTTTTTAAAAGCATGTAGAAATTATACATTTGTACATATACACATTACACTTTTACATCCAAAGATCAAGTGGCTAACAGTTCATTCAGAGCTTTTTGTATTGTTTGATTTTCTAGATTCTGTCACTCCCTTGGCTTTTCCCTCACCTGACATCATTGTGCCACATTATCTTCTAAATCAAGTAAATGTTCATTTGTCTCTGTAAGCACAATCTATCTGGGTGACATGATACTGGTTTCTGAAAGGCCTGGTCTACACTGAGGCAGTGGAATAGGTCTGTTGGCACAGGTAAGAGGGAAGCGGCATGATCAACATCACAACCCCAGGGAACAGCCTTCCAGAGCAGAACAAGCACTTCCACCAAGATGGTCCAGTGCCCACCCGTTAAAAACAGTCAAAACCCAAAGTTACTGAGTGTCCCACAAAGCACATCACCCTGGCTCTCAAAGGAAGTGAGCTGTTTCAGGACTTGATGGAACAGGGTCACTTTGAACAGTGGTGGTTTGACATCTGTGAAAGAAGTCAGTTAAACTCTTATAAAGAGAATTAAGGGGTCAGTAGCTTCCCTGGAAAATGCAGGAAAACCAGTAAGAGAGGGGACAGTTTTCATCTTTTCATAAAGTTCTTCTCCAGAGCTACAGAAGTTCTCTGAATAGAGTAGATATTCCGCTTCACCCGGTCCTCCAGGGAGGAAGTAGATGCACTCTCCAGCTTCATGCGGCTAGGAAGAGAAGACAGGCAGATGGAGGTCAAAAACATTTTCAGTCAACTATTCCGGCAGCTTTGGAAGAAATGGGTTGTTAGCCACAGAGCAGCTGAAGATACACAACCTCTTTTAAGCCCCCATAGATAACTTTCGAGTGAATCCACCTGGAACCAAATGTTTTTAAGCCAGTGTCCATAAGAGAAAATGTATCTCTTTTGGAAAATAAATCAAAGCCTCATTGGAAAAAGGCTTCCTGGGCCATGAATTCTTATTTAAAAGGAAGGTCAAGGAATTTCAATGATTTAGAAGATACCAGTTCACTTCTCCTCCCCTCGAATGAAAAACACCCCACCGTGTGGTCAGAAACAGGGAGTAGTAAGTAGCAACGGTGGTCTGAAGGCTGTGCTCCATGGGCAGACACAGAAACACTGGTGAACCAGCTGCCAGCCTGTCATCTTAAGACCATCCCCGTGAAAGCTCCCGGCAGGAGGGAGAGACACTCACTGGATGAACTTCCCATCCCGGGAGTCCAGCTTCTCCAGCCTCTGCTCCCGTTCCTCATCCTTAGCGTGCCTCTTGAGGATGTTCAGTCTCTCCTCCTCCCGCCATTTGGCATTTTCCATCATCTCTTGCCGTTTTCGCTCTAATTCCTCTGCGGAGAGTTTTCTGTTGAGCACAGAAACCATCTGATCAGGTCTCTCCCAGCAAAAAAAAAAACCAGAAGCAGGACAAGAAGCACAGAAGCCAGGTAGGACCCCAAACTCTCCAGTTCACTGCTCTCTCTAAGTGTAAGGCCAGCCTGGGTTCCCTTCTAACGTCCTGGTCAGGTGGTTTCCTCCAAATTTCAAAAGCTTTTAGTAAAGAATTCCATAATCTCACTCATTAATATCTAGAGTGATTATTCTGAAATATGAATAAGCTGGGAACTCACTGGGAAACTAAACCTGTAGTAATTGTACCCCAATGGTTTCCTCAACAAGTTACAGAACAGAGGACTAGGTTATCCATGTAACTGTTAACATCTACCATCTAACTACCCATTGGAGACTAGAAATTCATGACACAGCCCATAAATACACTTATTTAGGACTAAGCTAGAAGCCAGAAGCTGAGGAATAACTTAGCCTCAGAAAATAATAAGTCTGCACAGTGGCACATGCCTGTAATCCCAGCACTTTGAGAGGCCGAGGCGGGTGGATCACCTGAGGTCAGTGGTTCAAGACCAGCCTGACCAACATGGTAAAACCCTGTCTCTACTAAAAATACAAAAATTAGCCAGGCGTGGTGGTAGGTGCCTATAATCCCAGCTACTCAAGAGGCTGAGGCAGGAGAATCACTCGAACCTGGGAGGCAGAGGTTGCAGTGAGCCAAGATCACGCCATTGCACTACAGCCTGGGTGACAGAGCAAGACTTCATCTCAAAAACAAATAAATAAATAAGAAATAATAAATAGGGCCAGGCATGCTGGCTCACGCCTATAGTCCCACCCAGCACTTTGGGAGGCTGAGGTGGGTGGATCATTTGAGGTCAGGAGTTCTGGACCAGCCTGGCCAACATGGTGAAACCCTGTCTCTACTAAAAATGTAAAAATTAGCACCTGGAATCCCAGCTACTCAGGAGGCTGAGGCAAGAGAATTGCTTGAACCTGGGAGGTTGAGGTTGCAGTGAGCCAAGATTGTGCCACTGCACTCCCGCCTGGGAAACAGAGCGAGACTCCATCTCAAAAAAAAAAGAAAAAGAAAGAAAATGATAAATAGGTAGATGTTCTTCCCTAACACTCACTGCAAATGAAATTAGAGCAAAAAAAAGGAGGTGGCTGGGCACGGTGGCTCACATCTGTAATCCCAGCACTTTGGGAGGCTGAGGCGCGTGGATCATTTGACTCCAGGAGTTCGAAACCATCCTGGCCAACATGGTGAAACCCCTGTCTCTACTAAAATACAAAAATTAGCTGGGCGTGGTGGCAGGCACCTATAATCCCAGTTACTTGGAAGGCTGAAGCAGGAGAATCACTTGAACCCAGGAGGTAGAGGTTGCAGTGAGCCGAGATCATGCCACTGTACTCCAGCCTAGGCAATAGAGTTAGACTTCATCTCAAAAAAAAAAAAAAAAAAGGAAAAGAAAAGGAGGTGATGAACCAATTAGTCACTGTCTAACAATGACAGACATCCAAATCCACTGATACCCAAATGGATGTGATATGCAGGTCCCCCTTTAAGAGGAAAAATAATTCCTGAAGTCCAGTAAGAGAACAAGAGCCCATTTTGAGAAACAAAACTAAAATATTAAAACCTGCTATGTAGTTTACAGGGAAATGACTGCAATTCCTAAAAAAAAAAAAAAAAAAAAAAAAAACTCCACTAAATAAAACGTAAACCCAGGTACAGTGGCTCACATCTGTAATCCTAATACTGTGAGAGGCCTAGACAGGCAGATTGCTTGAGCCTAGGAGTTCAAGACCAGCCTGGGCAACATGACAAAACCCCATTTCTATACAAAATACAAAAAAATTAGCCTGGTGTGGTGGTGCACACCTGTAGTTCCAGCTACTCAGGATGCTGAGGTGGGAGAATCATCTGAGGTGGGAAGTTGAGGCTGCAGTGAGCCCTGATCATGCTACACACTCTAGCCTGGGCAACAGAGTGAGACCCTGTCTCAAAAATAAACAGAGAGAATGCAAGAGGAGATATCATGAATAAGAGATGTGAACAAACTGCTGGAAGATGAAAGTGGACAAAGGAGTGGTGACTACTTCAACAGATTAGAAGAAACTGAACCCAGAGTGCCCTAAACTGATGAGAAGCAAGTGGGTTCACAATGCAAAATCCCGGAAAGGCTCAGGGACTTCAGGCACAGAGCACTTCAGAGGATGCTGACAAAGCATAGGGCTGAAAACAAAAGGACGCATTTAAAATCTGCATAGGGAGCAACTAGGACACCCCTGGGTCCTCATGCATAACGTGGGATCACTCTCCCAAAAATGTACAGGAGAGCCTGTGGTTTACCCTGCGGGGAAACTGAACCAGACAGGAGATCAGAAGATGCAAAGGCACCAGGCACAGCAGAGAAAGCTGGAAGGGCCACCAGACTGCAAACAAGGAATGAAGTACAAGTCCATATACTCAATACTGAGACTCCCAGATCCTACTGGGATCTGTGCGCTCTCTCCAAACACCAGCAGCCAAATTTATAGTCCTAAGTCCAGCGACCAGAGGGTTTTTTTCTGGAGAAATTTATTGATTCTTTAACAAGAAGATATTAATCAAAGATATTAATGAATGAGTGTCCCCCAGCTAAAAACCAGTTGGAACCCAACCACCTACCAATAAACAAGCCCTGACAATACATATACTGCATTGAGCTTTTCAATGTCTCACTCTTAAATGTGAAGAGACTGTGAAATGCCACCAGACAGTTCAGGAAAGCCTCTAACATGAAAGACAGAGACCAAAACAAATGGAAAAGGGAACACAGAGAAAAAGAAGACACAGCATAAAACAAAACTTTTGTTTTGAGACAGAGTTTCGTTCCTGTTGCCCAGGCTGGAGTGCAGTGGCACAATTGTGGCTCATTGCAACCCCCACCTCCTGGGTTCAAGCAATTCTCCTGTCTCTGCCACCCAAATAGATGGGATTACAGGCATGTGCCACCATCTCCAACTAATTTTGTATTTTTAGTAGAGATGGGGTTTCACCATGTTGGTCAGGCTGGTCTCAAACTCCTGACCTCAGGTGATCCATCTGCCTCGGCCTCCCAAAGTGCTGGGATTACAGGCGTAAGCCACCATGCCCAGCCTTATCTTGTCCTTTCAATGTGCTTTCACATGGCCCGGGGTAGGGGATGCAGATCCTTACAGTTGGCAAGATAAATAAAAGTTGGTTTGTCAAAGAGGTAATGATCCATTATCCATTTGCCCTGGTTTGAGCCCATTCTAGATTCAGGCCTAGAGAATGTGAAGTTAATCAACTGGGTTCCTGCCTCACCTCGTATATCCGGGCGCGTGTCGTCTTTGGTAGACCTCTTTTTTAGGTGATGGGCTCCTAGTTTGGTCTGTCTCTCTCCTGTTCACCTTAGAGTTGTACCTGTAACAGACACAGAGCGCAGAGAGGAAAAAGCCTTTTTAATCCAGGGGCTTACACTGAATCCCTCAAACAATGGAAGATAAGCTAATGGTCTCAGAGATATAATCTAAGCAGAGGGCACAAGTGTGAGAAAAACAATGGTATAGGGTTTGATGTCAGACTCACCCCAGAGCTCCCAAAGCATGGTATACACCTACAGATATGTGACTCTGGAGGCCTGACCTTTACATTGAAGTGGAAAAAAAATGATGTAAAGGAAATACCAAAGCAAAGACATCTGGGAAAGTCGATGGACGGATACCAACAAAAGCAAAAGCAAATAAATGCCTGCTGGGACCAGGCCCCCACAGTCTTGGGTTATACCCCAGTGAATCCCACACTCACAGTTTGCCAGGCCTTGGGGACCATGACCTTCTGCCTGGGGATCGAGACCTCCTGTCCCGGGATCCTGCTTCCCTGATGCTCTTCTTGCTGGCATGTCTGGGGGGTGAGTGGGAGGAGCTTCTGGATCTGGAATGGTTCTTCATCCCATGCCCTTTCTTTGTCTCAGCTGTCAGACCCTGAAGTCTGTGGTTACGGTCAGAGTTCCTGACCTACATCATTAAGGAAAAGAGAAGTTATTCATATGGAAAAATCCACCTATTCAGGAGAAAATGCAGTGAAACAGGAGATGTTATATAAGGAGCTCACTGGGCAAGCCAATATCATCACACAGAATTATCACAGAGAACTGTACAAACTTAGGAACGTTATCTGCAGCATCCTCTAAAACAATCTATGGACAGCCAGTTGCAGTTGCTCACACCTTTAATCCCAACACTCTGGGAGATGGAAGCAGGAGGACTTCCTGAGCTCAGGGGTTTGACAACACCCAGAGCAACTAGTGAGACCCTGTGTCTACAAAATATTTTAAAATTAGCTGAGTATGGTGGTACATGCCTGTATTCCCAGCTACCCAGGAAGATGACAAAGGAGGACCCCTTGAGCCTAGGAGGTAGAGACAGCAGTGAGCTGTGATCACACAACTATACTCCAACCTAGATAAGAGCAAGACCCTGTCTCAAAAAAAAAAAAAAGAATTATAAGAATATACCTGGTTTGGCTCTTCACTATAGATTAAGGAAGAGCAAGAGTCAGAAGCATGAAGGACAGGAACTAAGGTTAAAAACACAGAAATACAGCCAGGTGCAGTTGCTCACCCCTGTAATCCCAGCACTTTGGGAGGCTAAGGCAGGTGGATCACCTGAGGTCAAGAGTTCCTCTAGACCATCCTGAACAACATGGAGAAACCCCGTCTCTACTAAAAATATAAAATTAGCCGGACATGGTGGCACATGCCTGTAATCCCAGCTACTCAGGAGGCTGAAGCAGGAGGGTTGCTTGAAGCCAGGAGGCAGAGGTTGCAGTGAGCCGATATTGTGCCATTGCACTCCAGTGTGGGTAACGAAAGCAAAACTCCATCTCAAAACAAAACAAAACAAAACAGAAATGCAGAAGGCAAGCCAGGTGCCTCGAGCCTGTAGTTCCAGCTGCTCAGGAAGATTGCTTTAGCTCAGGAGTTCGAGACCAGCCTGAGCAAAATAATGAGGCACTGATACTTAAAAAAACAAACAAAAAAAAAAAAACAGCAGATTTACCTCTTCAACCTATATACTTAGAATGTGTGCATTTCATGTAAATTATCTGTAGAGGGATGGGTAGAATGTCTCAATGCCCCATTGGTGGTCTAGTCTCTCTGCTCAGAGGATCGTCAGCCACAAGAAGATGCTCAGGGATAGGAAATGGGCCTGTTTCCCAGGAGCCCCAGCCTTCACTGCCCCTCCCTGCTATCCGTGTTGTCCAAGTGGCACATTCCACAGTTCCAGTCACTACTTTCAAGGAGCCCACATCCCTACCTGTAAGCCATATCCAGACACTTTGGACAAAATGGGGGAGGAATTTGCCATCTTCTTTTGAGATCTAAGAGATTAAAATACACACACTCATTGAAAAAGAAAACATAGGTCCAATTTAAGTATCTTACGCTGAACCATGCCTCTTGCTTCCAATGTGACCTTTCCACCTCCTAGCTGTTACTTGGTAGTACGTTTCTCTATTTGGGCTGTCTATGCCGAAAGATGCATCAGCACAGTCAAATTTTTCCTGTGAAAAACTGGGCCTCGCTTCTAAGCCCCAGCGCCTGAACACATTCTCCTCTCACCTCATGCTGCTATTCCAGGGACGAATAGTGACTCAGCAGCAGCAGAGCTGACTGCTCCCACAGGAGGACATGCAGAATGGGCCCACATGGGCCATCAGTACATTAACAAAAGCCTATAGAAAGCCACCTTCAGTCTTGGAGGAATCCTAAGCTGTGAGGAAACAGAATCACGCCCAGGATGTCTACCTAAGACCTACCAGGCTAAAGTCAGCACCATTAGGGGTCTCTCTCCAGCAGCATGGCCGAGAGACCCACTCATATTTAGCATCTCCAAGGAACTCCAACATTAGATGGCAAGCTCTGTGGGCACAGGGCCCATGTTGTTGGAGTGTTCGCCACTAAAACCTCAGTACCTGGCAGCTCCCAGCACAGGGCAGGTGTTCGTGTCTGTGGCATGAATGAGTGAACGAGCAAGTGAATCAACGATGAGGGAGGCTGGTCGCCACATGCTCACCTTCCCGCACTGTGCTCATCCTCGCTGCTGGAACGTTCGCTACTCGAGCTTCTGTGCTTGTGTTTCTTGTGCTTCTTTTTCTTCTCCTTCTTTTTCTTCTTCTCCTTTTTTTCCAGACTCATTTGCAACTGGAAAATGCCGAGAACACAAACACACAAGACTGCTGAGACCAGCCAGGAACAGTGGCTCATGCCTGTAATCCCAGCACTTTGGGAAGCCAAGGCAAGCAGATCACTTGAGGTCCGGAATTCGAGGCCAGCCTGGCCAACATGGCGAAACCCTGATTCTACTAAAAATACAAAAATTAACTGGGCCTGGTGGCAGGTACCTGTAATCCCAGGTACTTGGGAAGCTGAGACATGAGAATTACTTGAACTGGGAAGCAGAGGTTACAGTGGGCCAAAATCATGCCACTGCACTCAGACAGGCAACAGAATGAAACTGTCTCTTAGGCCAGGAGAAGTGGCTCACACCTGTAATCCCAGCACTTTGGGAGGCTGAGACGGGTGGATCACAAGGTCAGGAGATCAAGACGATCCTGGCCAAAATGGTGAAACCCCGTCTCTTCAAAAAAAAAAAAAAGAAACTGTGCCTCAAAAAAAAGATTACTGAGGGGTCTGCAGAAGTCCAGGGCATTATCAGGGGTTGCCTGTCAGCACACCAGGGGAAGGGTCTTTTTTTTTTTTTTTTTTTTTTTTTTTTTTTT
>NW_022436952.1:5144386-5148314 GCF_009761245.1 Sapajus apella | reverse complement strand
TTTTGAGACGGAGTTTCACTCTTGTTACCCAGGCTGGAGTGCAATGGCACAATCTTGGTTCACCGCAACCTCCGCCTCCTGGGTTCAGGCAATTCTCCTGCCTCAGCCTCCTGAGTAGCTGGGATTACAGGCACGCACCACCATGCCCAGCTAATGTTTTGTATTTTTAGTAGAGACAGGGTTTCACCATGTTGACCAGGATGGTCTCGATTTCTTGATCTCGTGATCCACCCGCCTCGGCCTCCCACAGTGCTGGGATTACAGGCTCGAGCCACCGCGCCCGGCAGGGGAAGGGTCTTAACCCCAGCTGTGCGATAACACCTCAACTACTGAACAGGTAGCTGGAAGGTGAGGCTAAGAATTTGTGTTTTTAAACAGTCACCAAAACCACTGCCTAGGAGTTTCCATTCTGTGTCAAAGGACCTCCGACTCCACTGAAAGCAGTCAGGAACTACAAGGTCAATCTTTAATTTTCTTTACCAACTGATCCAAGACACAGTCACATAATAGGTCATGTGAATGATAAGTGGGCCCTAGAAGCTTTATAACACGACCAAGGGCATCCTCCAACCTCCTGAACACACTGCATGATAATGCTATCCAGAGGCTTAGCCCACACTCTTTTTCTAGAAAAACGACATCACGTGGTGCGTTCTCCCACCCAAAAGACTTTTAACTAAAATCAAGCTTAATTAATTAAGCTTAATAAATTAAGATTCCATAAAATAGGAGATGGTCTCTAAAAGACAAAAGTTTTAGGGGCCATTCTGTTTTCCCTCTGGTAAGGCGACAGTAAATGGAGAGAGGTTCTCACATGACATGGCTGAAAGATGCTTGTGGTGCTTATCTGATATACTACTTACCAATTCTTTGATTTTCTTCATTTTCACTGGATTATTTAATACCTCTCGTTTTTTTTCCTCCTCCTTCTTCCTAAATAGAGAGAGATAATTATAAAAATCATGACTATTTCTTTTCTCCAAATTCTGTGGAGTAACCTTTTCTCCAAACATACACAGACAGGCCCATGTTGAAATCTACATGATTAGCTGGGCGTGGTGACACGCACCTGTAATCCCAGCTACTTAGGAGGCTGAGGCAGGAGAATCCCTTGAACCTGGAAGGCAGAGGTTGCAGTGAGCCAAGATCGCACCACTGCACTCCAGCCTAGACGACAGAGCAAGACTCTGCCTCAAAAAAAAAAAAAAAAATCTATACAATGATGGGGCTGGGTACAGTGGCTCACACCTATAATACCAACACTATGGAAGGCTGAGGCAGGCAGATCACTTGAGGTCAGAAGTTCAAGACCAGCCTCGCCAACATGGAAAAACCTCATCTCTATCAAAAAAAAAAAAAAAAAAAAAAGCAGAAATTAGCCAGGTGTGATAGTGCGCACCTGCAGTCCTAGCTACTCAGGAGGCTGAGGTGTGAGAATAGAGATTGTACCACTCTACTCCAGCCTGGGTGACAGAGTGAGGCCCTGTCTCAAAAAAAAAGAATCTACATGATGATGTTGAAGCCAGAAATATCCCCCAAAATAAGAGTTTTTTTGTTTCTTTTTTTGAGACAGACTCATGCTCTGTGGCCCAGGCTGCAGTGCAGTGACACGATCATGGCTCACTGCAGCCCCAACCGCCTGGGCTCAAGCGATACTCCCACCTCAGCTTCCCAAGTAGCTGGGACTAAAGGCACCTACCACATGTCCAGCTAATTTTTGTATTTCTTATAGAGATGGGGTTTCACCATGTTGCTCAGGCTGGTCTCAATCTCCTGGGTTCAAGCAATCCACCCGTCTCAGCCTCCCAAAGTGCTGGGATTACAGGTGTGAGCCAATGTACCCAGCTGTGAGTTGCTTTTTGATGGGTATAGAGTTTGAGTTCAGAATGGGGAAAGAGTTCTGGAGACGGGCTGTGGTGATGGTTTCACAACACTGTATTTAATGTACTGAATACACTGAACTGTATACATGAAAATGGTTAAGGTGGGAAATTTTATGCTACATACATTTTACCACAATAAATAAAGATGCTAATGAAATGGGACAAAATATTTGCAACCTATATAATATCTTTCATAACTTTTTTTCTTTATTTTTTCCAGGATATGCTTAAGATAAATAACTTTAAAGAGAATTTGCAAAAGAAAAACTGTAGGCCGGGCACGGTGGCTCAAGCCTGTAATCCCAGCACTTTGGGAGGCCGAGGCGGGTGAATCACAAGGTCAAGAGATCGAGCCCATCCTGGTCAACACGGTGAAACCCCGTCTCTACTAAAAATACAAAAAATTAGCTGGGCATGGTGATGCGTGCCTGTAATCCCAGCTACTCAGGAGGCTGAGGCAGGAGAATTGCCTGAACCCAGGAGGCGGAGGTTGCGGTGAGCCAAGATCGCGCCATTGCACTCCAGCCTGGGTAACAAGAACGAAACTCCGTCCCAAAAAAAAAAAAAAAAAAAAAAAAAAAAACAGAAAAAAAAAAAGAAAACTGTAAATAGGCCAGGCACAGTGGCTCACGCCTGTAATTCTAGCACTTAGGGAGGCCAAGGTGGGTGGATCACCTGAGGTCAGGAATTTGAGACCAGCCTGGCCAAAAAGGCGAAACCCCATCTCTAATAAAATACAAAAATTAGCCAGGCATGGTGGTGAGCACCTGTAATCCCAACTACTTGGGGGCTGAGGCAGAAAGAATCTCTTGAACCCAGGAGGCGAAGGTTACAGTGAGCCGAGATCATGCCACTGCATTCCAGTTTGGGTGACAGAGCGAGACTCCATCTCAAAAATACCCAAAAAGCTGTAAATAAAAAATAAACATATTTCAATGTTGAATCTTACATACTAGAATTAAAATGCAAATTAAACTAAAATAAATAATAATATGACTGGGTATGGTGGCTCACTCACACCTGTAATCCCAGCACTTTGGGAGGCCGAGGCAGGCAGATCACCTGAGGTCAGGAGTTCAAGACTAGCCTGGTCAGCATGGTAAAAACCCTGTCTCAAAAAAATTAAAATAAAAAAAATTAAAAAAATAGTAATATGCACAGTCTATCTCATTTAGCACCCAAACTGTAACTCTACTTTTATATTACATATTAGGGTTTCAAGTAAGATTTGCAAGTTTCTTTTTGAAGGGTTCTGCTTCCCTACCCTACCCTTCCCCACCCGAAAAAAGAGGTGGGGGTAAGAACGCCTGTTCACCCACTTGGCCAGCACTACACATATCCCCAAGCTTCTAAGAAGCTGACAACCTTTTTCACCTTGTTTCTGACTCCTATTTTTCTTTAAGGGCCAAAGACAAATGAATAAAGCTGGGTGGTGCACTGGCCAGAATCTTTGCATATGGCCTAGGTCAGAGAGGCACCCTCAATAGAGCCACCTTCCCAGTATCAGGAGGCCCAAAAGGAAACAAATCCCTTACATGGCAGATTAAAGCCAAGGGAAATCAAACTGTAAAGCAAGAGAACTGATGGCCTTAGCAGGGTCTCAAAGCATCTGCAACAAACCCCCTTTCCATCCCTCTATTAGTACCTGATGATGAAAAGTGGGTCCTCTCGGATCTTGCTGGCCATGTCAAGAACAGAATTGGCACCTGATGGGGCAAAGATAGAGCCTGGGAGCAGTCCTGTTTCAGAAGAGCAGCCTGCCTCCTTCTCCTCCATCTTCTCAAAAACGTATTTGTCAATGGGGCGCCCCAGCAGGTACTCATCACGGTTCACCATCCCACCAGGACCTTGGTACATCCAGTCCAACTTTTCTTCTTTCTTCCTGGTTTGAGGGAAGAAAAAGAAATACAATTTCTGTGAAAAAACAGAATTCTGCAAAACACAAAAAACCTGAACACAAGGGAGAGAGAATCACAGCTGATCAGAGATTCTTTTTTTTTTCTGGAGATGTTCTTGCTCTGTCACCCAGGTTGGAGTACAGTGGC
>NW_022436952.1:5128619-5143986 GCF_009761245.1 Sapajus apella | reverse complement strand
TGACCTCGTGATCCACCCACCTCGGCCTCCCAAACTGCTGGGATTACAGGCTTGAGCCACCGCGCCCGGCTTTTATTTTTTTTTTAAATTTTATATAAATCTTTTATATTTTTAGTAGAGACGGGGTTTCACCATGTTGGCCAGGATGGTCTCGATCTACTGACCTCATGATCCACCTGCTTCAGCCACCCAAAGGACTGGGATTACAGGCATGAGCCACTACACCTAGCCCAGAGAACTCATTCTACTGGCACCTACCATGGGATAAACACTGCATCCCATGTGGCAGGTATGAAGAAATGATGCAGGTAGAGCATGGTGGCTCTGTCACCCAGGCTGGAGTGCAGTGGTGCAATCTCAGCTCACTGAAACCTCCACCTCCCAGGTTCAAGCGATTCTCCCACGTTCAAGCAATTCTCCCGCTTTAGTCTCCTGAGTAGCTGGGACTACAGGCACACACCACCATGCTTGGCTAAGTTTTTGTATTTTTAGTAGAGACAGGGTTTCACCATGTTGGCCAGGCTGGTCTCAAACTCCTGACCTCAAGTAATCCATCTGCCTTGGCCTCCCAAAGTTCTGGGATTACAGGCGTGAGCCACCATACGCGGCTGGATCCTGTCTTAAAAATTTAAAAAGGCGGCAGGGTGTGGTGGCTCATGCCTGTAGTCCCAGCACTTTGGGAGGCCGAAGTGGGCAGATTACCTGAGGTCGGGAGTTTGAGACCAGCCTGACCAACATAAAGAAACCCCATCTCTACTAAAAATACAAAAAAATTAGCCAGGCGTGGTGGTGGACACCTGTAATCCTAGCTACTCAGCAGCCTGAGGCAAGAGAATCACCTGAACCCGGGAGGTGGAGGTTGCAGTGAGCCGAGATCTCACCATTGCACTCCAGCCTGGGCAACAAGAACAAAACTCAGTCTCAAAAAAAGAAAAAAAAAAAAAAAAAAAAAAAAAAAAATTTAAAAAGGCCAGGTGAGGCTGAGGTTGGAGGATCTCTTGAGCCCAGGAGGTCAAGGCTGTAGTGAGCCATGATTGTGCCACTGCACTCCAGCGAGGGTGACAGACCAAGACCCTGTCTCAATAAAAAAATTAATAATAAATAAATAAAACACATATATACCTTTGCTTCCCACACCCCCTTCTGTTTGGAGGAAATCTGCTCCAGTGGGACTTGTGCCCATCTACCTTTCTTTCTTTCTTTATTTTTGGTGATTGTGTTTTTCAGTTTGGGGCTTTTTTTCTAGATTTAGGGGATATATGTGCAGGTTTCTTACATGGATACATTGCAAAATGGTGAGATTGAGGCTTCTTACGTATCCCATGTCATGTTTATTTATTTAATCCTCCAAGCCCCTCCTTTTTTTTTTTCCTTTTTTAAGATGAAGTCTCCCTCTGTCGCCCAGGCTGGAGTACAGATTACAGGCATGAGCCATCTCAGCCGGCTTCTATTTTTTTGTTTTGAAATGGAGTCTCACTCTGTTGCCTAGGCTGACGTGCAGTGGCACGAGCTCAGCTCACTGCAACCTCGACCTGCTGGGTTCAAGCGATTTTCCTGCCTCAGTCTCCCGAGTAGCTGGGATTATAGGTGCTCACTACCACCCCCAGCTAACTTTTGTATTTTAATAGAGATGGGGTTTTACCATGTTGCTGGTCAGCCTGGTCTCAAACTCCTGACCTCAAGTGATCTGCGCACCTAGGCCTCCCAAAGTGCTGAGACAACACGCGTGAGCCACTGCACCCACCTAATTTTTTCGGGTTCCTACTGCGTTGCCCAGACTGATCTCAAACTCCTGGCCTCAACTGATCCACCTGCCTCAGTTTTCCAAAGTGCTGGGATTATAGGCGTAAGTTGCCATGCCCAGCCTATTTATTTTTAAACAGAGATGGAGTCTCACTACATTACCCAGACTGGTCTCAAACTCCGGGACTCAAGTGATCCTCCCATCTCAGCCTCCCAAAATGCAGTGATTACAGGCATGAGCCACCACACCTGGTCCTCAATTTTAGTCTATCTGTTATTTTATTTTATTCTCCTCTTATGAGATGGATAGGGCAGTTATTGTCTGCTACTCCTATCCTATATCATACAACCGAAAATTGGAGCAGAGTAAAATCTAGTGAGATTAGCCATAATCACTCAGCTTTTATTGACAAGCACACTATCCACCTTCTCTTATAGGACTTCACTCTCTGCCCTCTCTCCCTCCAACCCTCAAGCAAGCCTGAAATATGTAACGAAGGCAGGACTGCGGCCTCAACACATACTGAGAATCAGGGTAGAATCACCATCCTCCATCATGGTTATCAGCCACCTACTGTGAACTTGGTATAGCAAGTCCTCGTGTGTTACCTCATTTGATCCTCAGCAAACCTTAAGAAGTCACTGGGTTTCACTCCCTGGTCCTACTGAGGTAATCAAGTCTCTCAAATTTGATCACAGTTCCACAGCTAGTACATGCAAAGACAACCTTAGAATCCAGATCTGTCTGGCCTCAAAACCCACGCTCTTAAGCACTCAGCTATATACAACTGGATGATGCACCTCAGGCCCACTCTGCAACTCCCTGCACACCAGGACACCGCCGGCTCCCCACTTACTTGACGGCCCCAACATCCTCCGCATAGCGCTGCATCTCTTCCCGGGCCCTCTCTTCTCGCAGCTCCCGCTGAAGCTCCTCAATCTTCTTCCGCTCAGCCTCATGCTTCTGCTCGGCCTTCCACACTTTCTCCACATTCCGGAGGGTCTGTGGGTGCCAGCTCTTCTTTAGATTCTGTAGTAAATGAAAAGAAGGTGATTATACTTCCGGGGTGACTGGGTGGCGGCTAAAACTGGCCTTGCCTCACCTACCCCTCCATACCCAAGGCAGGCGTGTGAGGGCAAGATGTCTTCAACAATGGCAAAGTTTCCTTCCAATAATCTCTCACACATCTAGAGGGGAAGGGGAGGTTGTTCAAGTGCATAAAGCTTCAGGACAGGCTGGGTGCAGTGGTGCACACCTGTAATCCCAGCACATTGGAGGCCAAGGTGGATCACTTGAAGTCAGGAGTTCTAGACCACCCTGGTCAACATGGTGAAACCACATCTCTACTGAAAATACAGAAATTAACTAGGTGTGGTGGCACATGCACCTGTAGTTCCAGCTACTTGGAAGGCTGAGGCAGGAGAATCACTTCAACGCCAGAGTCGGAGGTTGCAGTAAGCCAAGACTGCACCACTGCACTACAGCCTGGGCCACAGAGTGAGAATCCGCCTCAAAACACCAACAACAACAACAACAAAAGCTTCAGGATAGAACAGGACCTTCCTGAGCTCCCTTCAAATAGTTTTAACCTTAAAAGCATACGAGTCACCCTTCCACTAGCCATACCTAAATGAAGTCAGTGGTGGCAAGACAGGAGAAATGGGGCAATGAGCAGGAAGGCACATATTTTGAAAAGGAACAGAGCTCATGCACTGCTGACAATGGACATTCATTCTTTTTTCTTTTTTTGATTTGAGACAGAGTCTCACTCCGTCGCCCAGGCTGGAGTGCAGTAGCACTATCCACAATCTCGGCTCACTGCAACCTCAGCCTCCCAGGTTCAAGCGATTCTCCTGCCTCAGCCTCCTGAGTAGTTGGGACCACAGGCGCCACCCACCACTCCCAGCTGGCTTTTGTATTTTTAGTAGAGATGGGGTTTCACTATGTTGGCCAGGCCGGTCTCAAACTCCTGAACTTGTGATCCGCCCGCCTTGGCCTCCCAAAGTACTGGGAAAGCCAGCCTGGACATTCACTCTTAGGAATTCAACCTACCTTACCTCGGTCTACTTCACCTGCCCTAAACTTGCAAGGTTTACAAGAACCTCTTTCAAAATTTTTTCCCAGGAATCTCTCCTTGGTTCTGATCTCCCCATTCACCTCAAAAACAGTTCTCTCTCTCCTTCCCATCAGATACTGCTTTGGTTCACTTTCCCAATAATGAAAGGTTTCCCAGAGTAAGTAATATCTAAGGACAATTATAAACTAGTCTGGTGATATGTGAAGGGGAGACAAAGGAGGTAGATTTCCAAACAGAGGGGAACAGCACAGACAGACGAGTGCAGTCCCGGTGGTGAGAAAGAACATAGCACAAATAATTCAGTGTGACTGGATATGTGGCAAGCTGATGGGGCAGGAACACAAGAAGAAGCCACGTGAGAAAGGAGCAGAATAAGGGCCTTATAAGCCATGAAAAGGGATTGGACTTAGTCCTATTGATGGTAGGAAACGCTCAACAGTCATATGCAGGTGAGAGGCACTACTAAGTATTGTGTGAAGAACAGACTTGCCAGGCGCAGCTCACACCTGTAATCCCAGCACTTTGGGAGGCCGAGGCGGGCAGATCACCTGGGGGTAGGAGTTCAAGACCTGCCTAGACAACATGGTAAAATCCTGATTCTACTTGTCTCTACTAAAAATACAAAAATTAGCCAGGTGTGGTGGTGGGCACCTGTAATCCAAGCTACTCAGGAGGCTGAGGCAGAAGAATCGCTTGAACCTGAGAGGTGGAGGCTGCAGTGAGCTCAGCCTGTGCCACTACTGCAGTTCAGCCTGGGCAACAGAGTGAGACTTTGTCTTTAAAAAAAATAAAATAAAATAAGGCCGGGCGCGGTGGCTCAAGCCTGTAATCCCAGCACTTTGGGAGGCCGAGGCGGGTGGATCACGAGGTCAAGAGATCGAGACCATCCTGGTCAACATGGTGAAACCCCGTCTCCACTAAAAATACAAAAAATTAGCTGGGCATGGTGGTGCGTGCCTGTAATCCCAGCTACTCAGGAGGCTGAGGCAGGAGAAATGCCTGAACCCAGGAGGCGGAGGTTGCAGTGAGCCGAGATCACGCCATTGCACTCCAGCCTGGGTAAAATGAGTGAAACACCGCCTCAAAAAAAAAAAAAAAAAAAAAAAAAAAAAAATGGACTGGAGAGGGCCAGGATTGAGACCAGGAGACCAGTTAAGAAGATGAAATAAGACACTTGGCATGTGGAAAATGTTCAGTCAATGAGAGCTCCCTTTTCTTTCTTTTCTCTTCCCCTCCTTGCCCTGCCTGTCCCCTTTGTCAGGTCATTCGGTTGGTCACACCATCCATCCATCCTTTCATCCTTTCATCCTTCCTTCCTCCCTCTTTCTCCATCCAACCCTTCCCATCTTGTCCTCCCTTCCTCCCTCCCTCCCTCCCTCCTTTAAGCATAGGTGATTTTGCTTCCCACGGATAAAAACTTCTGGAGTCATTTTTGGCTGTCATAACTGATAGAGACGGGTGTTACTGGTGTCTAGTGGCTAGAGGCCAGGGATGCTGCTAAACATTCTGCAATGCACAGGAGAGCCCAATTACCAGCACCACCACACACCCCCAAAGAATTATCTAGGCCAAACTGGCAAGAGTGCTAACACTGAGAAACCCTGGATTAGAGCTTTCCTGTCCTTAAGTGCGGTTACTTGAAGAATACACTGAATTGGATGAAACCTGAGGGAGTCCCGGCACCAACCGTGATTAGCAACACATGACTAATAGGTTTACTGGGCAGGCAGCTAAGCTGATCTACTTGCTGATTCAATTAGTTCCACTTTCAGGAGGTTAGCATTTTCCCAACCTTGCACCACGCTCTTGTGGGTACATTTACCCTATTTGGGGCCTTAGCCCTTTACAAATGAACGCATCAATTCAAGAGAAATTGCCACCTAACTGGTATTGCTATGAATTCAAAACCAAACTCTGCCAGTACACATCAGAATCCAGCATCGAAGGAGGTGTGGAAGATGGACAGGAAGATCCCTTCAAGCTAAAAAAGGACCCCAAGGCATGGCTAAGACTGAGGAGAATGGGGCACAAACCACCACTACTTCAGTCCAAGACATGACTCTAAACTCCCAGGCAAGGAAGAGACAAGATACACAAAACAATGCGTGGTGACACGTCCTCAATATCTGCCTCCCTTCCTAGCCATGGCTCAATCCGTCCCCTCTCCGGTCTTCCCAGAATTTCCAGCCGGTAGGGCCGCTGTCAACAAACACACAAAAACCACCTGTCACTGTTCGCCACACACCTCGCACCTTCCCAAATCTCAGTTCCAGCACTCCACTGCCCTAAGGATCCATCCCTTCTTTAGGGCAGCAACCCCCTCCCCGCAAAAGCAAGGCTGCGTAGCCGTAGTTATCCACTCCTTCCTCTACCCCCATCCCCTGCCAATTTCCGTCTCGGCCTCAGTCCTCCCCCGCCCAGGCCTCCCTCCACTCACCAGGTCTCCGCCCCCCATGACGGTGGAGACGATTCCTCACTACGCGGATCTGGAAGATTCGAGAGGATCAAGAGGAAATGCAGATAAATAGTTCAGGGGCTACCTCGCGGGATCTAGTCCCAGGAGCCGTCGACTGCCAGCTTCACCAACCGATCTAGAGGCTACTTCCGGGAGGGCGTCATCTCGCCGCGTCGACGTCGCGGAACGATGACGTAGCACTCTGTCGCGCTGTGTGACGGTTGCGTCACGTGCAAATTCCGGAACGTTTCGGGCTCTACTGTCGAGGCCTCTGGGGTCTCATTTTGGCTGCCTCGGGTCGCCCCCTTGCTTGATGTCCCGAACTCTCCATTGAAACGCCACATTTCTGTTCAGTGATGGGTTGCCTTAGGCCTCTGCCCGCGGTCGTGTTGCCATGGCAGCTCACCAGGGCATCTGTTTCAAAGCTCCACGCACTGTCTCCTAGACCCCAACGTGGACCAGACCAGGCCTCCTCCCCTCACCCCCCGCACATTCTCACACTCTAGTTTTCCAAAACGACTTTGCCAACTGGCGCTTTCCTCAAACCTTGACTCACAACCAACCGCCTTATGCCAGGCCTGTTTTATGAAGATAAATAGAAACCATCAAATCGAAATGCCATCAGCTTCCCTGCGCCAAACCTTTAAAATCTGCCTGCTTCCATAGTGGCAGATTTTCCTATAGGGGGAAGCTGGCAGATTCCTTTCCCTTCAGTTACTATGTGTTCTTGGCGGGTTTTTTTCGTCTTACCTTTTTTTGTTTTTTTGTTTTGTATTTGGGGAGTTTTTTGTTTGTTTTTTGAGAATGAGTTTCGCCCTTGTTGCCCAGGCTGGAATGCAATGGCACGGTCGCAGCTGACTGCAACCTCCTCCTCCCAGGTTCACGCAATTCTCCTGCCTCAGCCAGCCAAGTAGCTGGGATTACAGGCATCTGCCACCCTGCTTGGCTAATTTTTGTCTTTTTCCTAGAGACGGGGTTTTGCCATGTTGTTCAGACTGGTCTTGAACTCCGAACTCAAGTGATCTGCCCACCTCAGCCTCCCAAAGTGCTGGGATTACAGGCGTGAGCCACCGCGCCCGGCTATTTTTATTTCTGTAGCAACAAGGTTTTGCCATCTTGCCCAGGCTTGTCTCAAACTCCTAGACTCAAGCAATCCTCCTGCCTCGGCCTCCTAAAGTGCTGGGATTACAAGGTGTGAGCCACTGCACCCAACCTGTTTTGTAATTTTCAGAATAGAAATTTTGCACATCTTTTGTGCAAAAAATAAATTTGCACAAATTTATTCTAAATGTTGTCTTTTTTGTGATGCTACTTTATTTATTTATTTAGAGACGGAGTCTCACTCTGTCACCCAGGCTGGAGTACAGTAGCACAATCTCAGCTCACTGCAACCTCCACCCCCAGGTTCAAGCGATTCTCTTGCCTCAGCCTCCTGAGTAGCTGGGATTACAGGCATATGTCACCATGCTCGGCTAATTTTTATATTTTTAGTAGAGATGGGATTTCACCATGTTGGCCAGGTTGGTCTCAAACTCCCGACCTCAGGTGATCCACCCACCTCGGCCTCCCAAAGTGCTGGGATTACAGGCGTGAGCCACTGCTCCCAGCAAAGCTATTTTATTTTATTTATTTATTTATTTTGAGATGGAATTACACTCTGTTGCCCAGGCTGAAATGCAGTGGTGCGATCTTAGCCCACTGCAACCTCCGCCTCCTGGGCTCAAGCGATTCTCCAGCCTCAGCCTCCCAAGTAGGTGGGATTACAGGTATATGCCACCAAGACCTGCTAATTTTTGTATTTTTAGTAGCGGTGGGATTTCATCATGTTGGCCAGGCTGGTCTGGAACCCCTGACCTCAGGTGATCCACCCACCTTGGCTTCCCAAAATGCTAGGATTACAGACACCTGGCCTGTGATGCAATTTTAAACAAAATTTAAAAATTTTTATTTCCAATTGTTTGCTACTAAAAGATAAGAACATGCTGGCCGGGCGCTGTGGCTCACGCCTGTAATCCCAGCACTTTGGGAAGCCGAGGCGGGCAGATGACGAGGTCAGAAATTTGAGACCAGCATGACCAACATGGTGAAACCCCATCTCTATTAACAATACAAAAATTAGCCGGGCGTAGTGGCACGCACCTGTAATCCCAGCTACTCAGGAGGCTGAGGCAGGAGAATTGCTTGAACCCAGGAGGCAGAGGTTGCAGTGAACCAAGATTGTGCTACTGCATTCCAGCCTGGGCAACGGAGGGAGACTCCATCCCAAAAAAATAAAAGAACATGCTTTTTAGTAGTAACCTTGTATTTTACAGTCTAAATTCACGTATTAGTTCCTATGACTATTTTTTTTTCTTTTTGAGACGGAGTCTCACTCTTGTCTTGTTGCCCAGGCTAGAGTGCAGTGGTGCAGTCTCAACTCACTGCAATCTCTGCCTCCTGGGTTCTAGGGATTCTCCTGCCTCAGCCTCCCGGGTAGATGGGATTACAGGCATGCGCCACCACACCTGGCTAATTTTGTATTTTTAGTAGAGACGGGGTTTCTCCATGTTGGTCAGGCTGGTCTCGAACTCCCGACCTCAGGTGATCTACCTGCCTCAGCCTCCCAAAGTGCTGGGGTTACAGGCGTGAGCCATCGCGCCTGGCCTTTTTATGGCTTTTTAAAAATACTTAATAAATATTGAGAAAATAACTGAACATAAAAAATACTTATTAAATATTTACTAACATTTATTTGAATAAAGTTTACTTTAAAAAGAAAAGCAGGCAGGCAGGGAGCAGTGACTCATGCTGTAATTCCAACACTTTGGGAGACCAAGGTGGGCAGATCACTTGAGGTCAGGAGTTTGAGACCAGCCTGGCCAACATGGTGAACGCCCTAACCTACTAAATTAGCTGGGCATGGTGGCAGGTGCCCATAGTCCCAGCTACTCAGGAAGCTGAGGCAGGAGAATAGCTTTAACTCTGGAGGCAGAGTTGCATCGAGCCAAGATCGCATCACTGCACTCCAGCCTGGACGACAGAGCAAGACTCTGTCTCAAGAAAACAAAACAAAACAAAAATCAGGCTCACTCCCGTAGTCCCAATACTTTGGGAGGCCAAGGCAGGTTTATGACTTGAGCCCAGCCTGGGCAACGTGCCTGTAGTCCCAGCTACTCAGGAGGCTGAGGTGAAAGATTGCCTGAGCTCAGGAGGCAGAGGTTGCAGTGAGCCAAGATCATACCACTGCACCGAGATTGCGCTACTGCACTCCAGCCTGAGCAACAAGAGTGAAATGTTGTCTCAAAAATAAATAAATAGGGCCGGGCGCGGTGGCTCAAGCCTGTAATCCCAGCACTTTGGGAGGCCAAGGCGGGTGGATCACGAGGTCAAGAGATCGAGACCATCCTGGTCAACATGGTGAAACCCCGTCTCTACTAAAAATACAAAAAATTAGCTGGGCATGGTGGCGTGTGCCTGTAATCCCAGCTACTCAGGAGGCTGAGGCAGGAGAATTGCCTGAACCCAGGAGGTGGAGGTTGCGGTGAGCCGAGATTGCGCCATTGCACTCCAGCCTGGGTAACAAGAGCGAAACTCCGTCCCAAAAAATAAATAAATAAATAAATAAATAAATAAATAAGTCAGTTGTTGTGGCTCATGCCTATAATCCCAGTACTTTGGGGGGCCAAGGCGGGTGGATCATGAGGTCAGGAGATCAAGACCATCCTGGCTAACATAGTGAAACCCCGTCTCTACTAAAGATACAAAAAATTAGCCAGGCGTGGTGGCACATGCCTATAGTCCCAGCTACTTGGGAGACTGAGGCAGGAGAATCACTTGAACCCAGGAGGCAGAGGTTGTAGTGAGCTGAGATGGCACCACTACACTCCGCATGGGTTACCGAGAGAGACTCCATATCAATAAAGTAAATTTAAAAATAAATAAATAAAAAGCCAGGCGTAGTGGCGCATGCCTGTAGTCGCAGTTACTGGGGAGGCTGAGGCGAGAGAATTGCTTGAGCCCATGAGTTTCAGGCTGCAGTGAGCCATGATCATGCTACTACACTCCAGGCTGGGTGACAGAGTGAGACCCTCTCTCAAAAAAAAGATGTAATAAGCAATGGCACGATCTCAGCTCACTGCAACTTCTGCCTTCCAGGTTCAAGTGATTCTTTTGCCTCAGCCTCCCAAGTAGCTGGTAATACAGACATGTGCCAGCACACCCAGCTAATTTTGTTTTTTCAGTTTTTTGTTTTTTTGGGTTTTTTTAGTAGAGACAGAGTTTCTCCATATTGGTCAGGCTGGACCCAACTTCAGGTGATCTGCCCACCTTGGCCTCCCAAAGTGCTGGGATTACAGGCATGAGCCACCACACCTAGCCCTTTTTTTTTTTTTTTTTTTTTTGATAGAGTCTCACTCTTTTTGCCCAGGCTGGAGTTGAGTGCTGCAGTCTTGCCTCACACAACCTCCACCTCCCGGGTTTAAGCAATTCTGGTGCCTCCCCCTCCCAAGTAGCTTGAATTACAGGCACGTGCCACCACGCCTGGCTAGTTTTTGTATTTTTAGTAGAGATGGGGTTTCACCATGTTGGCCAGACTGGTCTCAAACTCCTGAAAGCAAGTGATCTGCCTGCCTCGGCCTCCCAAAGTGCTGGGATTACAGGCGTGAGCCACCGAGGCTGGCCCTTCTTTCATGTTTTAATTCGAGGCAGCTTTGCATATGCTATTTTCAAAAATACACGTTAGAGGAACTACTTTTTTTTTTTTTTTTTTTGAAGAGAGAGGGGGTTTCACCATGTTGGGCAGGCTGGTCTTGAACTTCTGACCTCGAGATCCACCTGCCTTGGCCTCCCAAAGTGCTGGGATTACACACCCAATTGCCAAATTGTGTTCACAACTCTCAGATTTACTCGTAGATTTAGAATCTCCTCAGGGACTTGGTGTTAATTGAAGAGGAAGGATGTCCTACAGGGGCTTTTTGTAGTAGTGGTCAACTGGAATGTGGGAGGAACAATTCTAACACAGCAAGTTGAAAGTTCATCTTTTCTGGTGACACTGTGACTGACAATATTTACTTTTGATATGGAAATGAGAAAACGTCAGGGAAGGGGGCACCCGGATTTGAACCGGGGACCTCTTGATCTGCAGTCAAATGCTCTACCCCTGAGCTATACCCCCACTGCCTGGTCTGCAGTCCTTCCTTGTCCACTTATGGTGACTCAATACAATCAAGTTCCACCCACAGCAAAGTTCTGGCAAGCTTTGTGTTCTAAAGCCCCACCTTCTTAATTATCTATCATCTGTTTTGGCTTTTCCCTTGGCCACCAATAAACTGAAAGGGAACACTTGAAAAATGACATCCTGGGCCAGGCACGGTGGCTCACCCTGTAATCCCAGCACTTTGGGAGGCCGAGGTGATGTCAGGAGTTCAAGAGCAGCCTGACCAACATGGTGAAACCCCGTCTCCACTAAAAATACAAAAAAAAAAAAAAAAAAAAAAAAGCCGGGCGCGGTGGCTCACGCCTGTAATCCCAGCACTTTGGGAGGCGGAGGCGGGTGGATCACGAGGTCGAGAGATCGAGACCATCCTAGTCAACATAGTGAAACCCTGTCTCTACTAAAAATACAAAAAATCAGCTGGGCATGGTGGCGCGTTCCTGTAATCCCAGCTACTCAGGAGGCTGAGGCAGGAGAATTGCCTGAACCCAGGAGGCGGAGGTTGCAGTGAGCCGAGATCGTGCCATTGCACTCCAGCCTGGGCAACAAGAGTAAAACTCAGTCTCAATAAAAAAAAAAAAAAAAAAAAAAAAGGCTGGGTGCAGTGCCTCATGCCACGCCTGTAATCCCAACACTTTAGGAGGCTGATGTGGGGGAATCACCTTAGGTCAGGAGTTCGAGACCAGCATGATGAAACCCTGTGTCTACTAAAATACAAAAATTAGGCTGGCGTGGTGGCGATCGCCTGTAATCCCAGCTACTCGGGAGGCTGAGATGGGAGAATTGCTTGAACCCAGGAGATGGAGGTTGCAGTTAGCCAAGATCATGCCACTTCACTTCAGCCTGGGCAACAAAGAGTAAAACTCTGTCTCAAAAAAAAAAAAAAAAAAGCTGGGCATGGTGGCAGGCACCTGTAATCCCAGCTACTAGGGAGGCTGAGGCAGGAGAATATATAAATATATATATATACACAGACATTTTGTAAACACAAAGATTCGTCATGCTGCCCAGGCTGGTGTCAAGTGATCCACCTGCCTGAGCTCAAAGCAATCCTTCCTCCCTGCTCCACCTCCCAAAGTGCTGGGATTAGAGGCGAGGCCAGGCCAGGCGTAAACCAAGCTCTGTTCTTGATGGAAACAATAGCCAGCTCTGCCCTGGGGCTCTGCTGGTAGGTGGGGAAGGGCTTTACTGAGGTTGAGTAATGTGGCTCCTTCTTATCCCACTGGCAGGGGAGAACTGAAGCCTCTCCTTTCAAATGTGGCACTCATTGGTATGAGCGCAAAGGCGCAGGCCTGAGAAGCCCTTTCTCCTCTCACCCCCTCTCCAGGGGGAAGAGAAGCTGAAGGTACAGCTGGCTCCTTCCTCCAATCTCAGGGAAGAAACAGGACCCTTGGAGACACAAATACATTTTTTTAATGGAAATTAACTTTGAGAGTTCATCTAAACATCTGTCTTAGAAATTCACGTCGAGGGCTATGAAGGGAAGAGATGCTGTTAGAACAGAGGAAAGGGGGTGACTTCTCCAAAGACCGACGTGCTCCGACGGAGGGCCGGGGTGTTTCGGCGGTAGCCAAACCTTCCATTGAACCCACTGAGTGGTTTCAGATCAGCATTGTAGTGGTTGTGCCCAGTCACCTGCTGGAGAGAATGCCCTTGGGGGCGAGGAGAGAGAGGCCTGAACCTGCATTCAGCCCACCTCTTGGCCTCCCCATTCTCCTGGGTGTGGTAGGGGAGGCCAACCAAGTGTAGTCACTGCATTCCCTGTGCCCACAGCCCAGTATGCAATCCTGAAATGTCCCGAGGCTCTGAGCTGAAAAACTAAGGGCTGGTGAGGCTGGGGGACAGAAGGCTTCCTAGAAACCAAAACTTGCACCAGGAATAATTGCATGAAGACTGTGAATGGTTTGTGCTGGGACAGGAGAGGCCAGAAATTCTGGGCTTGGCAGAGCTTGCCTTTCTCCCACGAGAAATGAGGAAAATCTCACCCTTGCCTCTGACCCATGTGGAAAAAATGGATGAGATCAAGATCAATTGGGCCAAATGTACAAAGGATCATGTGACTAGAGGAGAGGCCCAGGATGGTGGAGGAATTGGACTAGGAGGAGGGTTTACCCTGTTAGAAAAATATCTCTTGCTGTGCATGGTGGCTCACACCTGTAATCCCAGCACTTTGGGAGGCGGAGGCAGGTGGATCACGAGGTCAGGAGTTCGAGATCAGCCTAGCCAACATCACAAAACCCTGTCTCTATTAAAAATACAAAAAATTAGCCAGGCTTGGTGGCACATGCCTGTAATTCCAGCTACCGGGGAAGTTGAGGCAGGAGAATTGCTTGAACCTGGGAGGCAGAGGCAGGAGAATTACTTGAAGCTGGGAGGCAGAGGGAGACTGAGGCAGGAGAATTGCTTCAACCTGGGAGGCAGAGGGAGGCTGAGGCAGGAGAACTGCTTCAACCTGGGAGGCAGAGGTTGCAGTGAGCCGAAATCACGCCACTGCACTCCAGCATGGGTGACAGAGTGAGACTCCATATCAAAAAAAGAAAAAGAAAGAAAAATCTCTCTCAACTCTTTCTCATTGTTGTTAACCTGGGCCTGGAAATTGAGCAGGATGCAGCAGGGAGAGGAACAGGGGCTATGGAGTTGGAAGAGCGGAATCTTAAACCCCCAGCTCAGAGCCTCTTGCCAAATCACTTTAACTCAAGAAACTTGTTTCCCCAACTGTGCCATAGGGTTAGTGAGAGTGAAAAGTGCCTAACAAATGGCTCATGTCTATAATGCCAGCACTTTGGAAGGCTGAGGTCATAGGATCACTTGAGCCTAGGAGTTCAAGACCAGCCTGGGCAACATAGGGAGACTCTACCTCTACAAAAAATAAAAACTTAACTGAGTATGGGGGTGCACACCTGTGGGCCCAGCTGCTCAGGAGGCTGAGGTGGGAGGACTGATGAAGCCCAGAAGGTCAAGACTACAGTGAGCAGTAATTGTGCTACTGCAGTTCATGCAATCCAGCTTGGGCAACAGAGTGAGACCATGTCTCAAAGAAAAACAGAAGTGGGGCCTGACATACAGTAGGTGCTTATTAACTAATATTAGGGAGCACTGTGGGACCGTCTGTCGTGTATGTGAAGGAAAGCTGGAAGGACGCGGTCCCTTGGCCTCTTCCGGTCAGCCAGGCTTCGTTATGGCCCAGGAACCATGATGAGGCTGGAAATAGAGGCAGCACTTGCCTGACCCTGCCCAGTTTCTCCTGTTGAGGTATCTCTGTCCTTGCCCGAAGATGTGGATGTAATCTACTATCCAGCCATCCCTTCCTGTACCGCCATGATCCTGAAAGTGGGGAAGAGAATACAGAAGACTGTGAGCCACAATGCTGAGGTGGCCACAGTGCATACTGCCTTGGGGTTTGCTGGGGAGAGAGGGAAGAAGTCAGAGCCTTAGGTAACCGGGATGGACAGATTAAATATATTTAAGAACCAGGCCGGGCGCGGTGCCTCAGGCCCATAATCCCAGCACTTTGGGAGGCTGAGGCAGGCAGATCACCTGAGGTTGGGAATTCGAGACCAGCCTGACCAACATGGAGAAACCCCAAAATACAAAATTAGCTGGGCGTGGTGGTGCACGTCTGTAATCCCAGCTAGTCGGGAGGCTGAGGCAGAAGAATTGCTTGAACCTGGGAGGTGAAGGTTGCTGTGAGCCAAGATTGTGCCATTGCACTCCAGCCTGGGCAACAAGAGTGAAACTTCCGGGCCGGGCGTGGTGGTTCACACCTGTAATCCAAGCACTTTGGAGGCCAAGGCAGGCGGATCACCTGAGGTCAGTAGTTCAAGACCAGCCTGACCAACATGGTGAAAGTGAAACCCCATCTTTATAAAAAAAATTAAAAAAAAAAAAAAAAAGGCCGGG
>NW_022436952.1:5122232-5128219 GCF_009761245.1 Sapajus apella | reverse complement strand
CTCAAAAAAAAAAAAGGGAACCTATTGGCTCTCAGGGAGGGGCAGTCGAGTTTAGCAGCTAAAGGCTCGGTCTCTGCTTCAGAGAGGCGGGGTTCTAACTCCAGCTCAATCATTAACAGGCTTTGTGACCTTGGGCCAATTACACAGCTTTTCTGGGCCTCAGTTTCCTCATCAGTAAAAGGAGTGTGGCTGTGAGGTTTGTTTTTTGAGACAGGGTCTCATTCTATTGCCCAGGCTGGAGTACAATGTTGCCATCTCAGCTTACTGCAAACTGCGCCTCCTGGATTCAAGCAATTCTCCTTCCTCAGCCTCCTCAGTAGCTATGATTACAGGTGCCCACCACCACGCCTGGCTAATTTTTGTATTTTTAGTAGAGATGGGGTTTCACATATTAGCCAGGCTGGTCTCAAACTCTTGACCTCGGGTGATCCACCAGCCCGACCTGTCCCTACAAAAAATTTTAAAATTAGCTGCCAGGCATGGTGGCACATGCCTGTAGTCCCAGCTACTCAGGAGGCTTTGACTGGAGGACCCTTGAGCCCAGCAGTTTGAGGCTGCAGTGAGCTGTGATCATGCCACTGCACTTCCAGCGTGGGTGACAGACTGGGACTCTGTCTCAAAAAAGATAATTAAAGAGTTTTTTCAAAATGTGTACACCATATTATTCAAGCATTTAAATACTCAGGTTTTTCCCTTTTCCTCCCCAGACTATGGTTCCTTCTGTTGTAAAATTACATGAGTGGGGCCAGGCGCGGTGGCTCAAGCCTGTAATACCAGCACTTTGGGAGGCCGAGGCGGGTGGATCACGAGATCAAGAGATCGAGACCATCCTGGTCAACATGGTGAAACCCCGTCTCTACTAAAAATACAAAACATTAGCTGGGCATGGTGGCGCGTGCCTGTAATCCCAGCTACTCAGGAGGTTGAGGCAGGAGAATTGCCTGAACCCAGGAGGCGGAGGTTGCGGTGAGCCGAGATCGCGCCATTGCACTCCAGCCTGGGTAACAAGAGCGAAACTCCGTCTCAAAAATAAATAAATAAATAAATAAATAAATAAATAAATAAAATTACATGAGTGGATGCCAGGTGTGGTGGCTCATGCCTATAGTCTCAGCACTTTGAGAGGCTGAGATGGGCAGATCACTTGAACTCAGGAGTTCAAGCAGCCTGGGCAACACGGTGAAACCCTGTCTCTGTACCGAGAGGCTGAAGTGGGAGGATCACTTGAATACGGAAGGCAGAGGTTGCAGTAAGCCAAAATCGTGCCACTGCACTCCAGCCAGGGTGACAGAAAAGACCCTGTCTCAAAACAAACAAAATCGCCTAGTGTGGTGGCTTACACCTGTAATCCCAGCACTTTGGGAGACCAGCCTGACCAACAGGGAGAAACCCCATCTACTAAAAATTACAAAACTGGCACATGCCTGTAATCTTAGCTACTTGGGAAGCTAAGGCAGGGGAATCACTTGAACCTGGGAGGCGGAGGTAGAGGTGAGCCAAGATCAAACCATTGCACTCCAGCCTGGGCAACAGGAGTGAAACTGCGTCTCAAAAAAAAAAAACGAGAAAAAATTACATGAGTCGGCTGGTCATGGTGGCTCACGCCTGTAATCCAAGCACTTTGGAGGACAAGGCGGGCAGATCACCTGAGGTCGGGAGTTCAAGACCAGCCTGACCAACATGGTGAAACCCCGTCTTTTTTTTTTTTTTTTGAGACGGAGTTTCACTCTTGTTACCCAGGCTGGAGTGCAATGGCGCGATCTCGGCTCACTGCAACCTCCACCTCCTGGGTTCAGGCAATTCTCCTGCCTCAACCTCCTGAGTAGCTGGGATTACAGGCACGCGCCACCATGCCCAGCTAATGTTTTGTATTTTTAGTAGAGACGGGGTTTCACGATGTTGACCAGGATGGTCTCGATCTCTTGACCTCGTGATCCACCCGCCTCGGCCTCCCAAAGTGCTGGTATTACAGGCTTGAGCCACCGTGCCTGGCGAAACCCCGTCTTTTAAAAAATAAATAATAAAAAAATAAATAAAAAATTACATGAGTCAACACACAGATGTGTGTCCATATACATGCACTGCACACACATATATGCAAACATTAGGGACCACACACACACAAACCCGAAGATTGGTTCACAGAATAACCCCACGAGTCCTCTTTTCTCTTCCCCACACCGCTGATAAACAGAAACACAAATACTGGAAGCAAAATTGGGGAACACTGGAATCATCACTGAAAATGCAAATAGTTTCAGCATTTTTGATCTGGGGGGTTGGCAGGGGAGTACTCTGCTGGGAAGGGGCCCGCATCTAGGAGGAAAAAGGCCAGGGAAAGGAACTGAGGTCCACAGAGGTTTGAGAGGTGTCCTTCCCTTCAGCCCAAAGATCCCGGACAGCAAGCCCCAGGCGCTGCCACTGTGATGTCACAGGAGGAGGGTGCCGCCCCCTCCAGGTCAGGTCCGTTCCCTTTGTCTTCCTCACTGAGGTCACGCGGATTTTTGCATATTTAGAGAATTTGCGGTGTGAGGTCACCCTAATGGGCGGGTCTGTGATATCACAAAGGACAAAGAGACCAACTGGTTTGGGAGAAGCTGGTGCTTTGAACCCTACCCCCTTGTCTTGCAGAAACCCGAAATGAGTCTATTCTCAAATTCAGGCTGGAAGTCCATTCTGTGCGCTCAGGGAGCTCGCGCTCAACACCTATCATTCCTCTCCTCCAGTCCTCGGGCTTCACTAGAAAATGGGGAGGCGGTGGTGGGAGGATAGCGTGAGTCCAGGAGTTCAAGACCAGTCTGGGTAACATGGTGAGACACTGTCTCTACGGGGAGACCACACACACACGCACACACACACACACACACACACACGGTGAGACACTGTCTCTACGGGGCGACACACACACACACTAGCCGGGCGTGGTGGTGTGTGCCTGTAGTTCCGGCTAATCGAGAGGTTGAGGTGGATCAATTGACCCAGGGAGGTGGAAGCTGCAGTGAGCCATGATGGTACCGCTGCTCTCCAGCCTGGGCGAGTGAGACCCTGTAATTACAGGCTCATACCTGTAATCCCAGCACTTTGGGTGGCCAAGGAGGGAGGATCACTTGAGGTCAGGAGTTCCAGACCAGCCTGCAACATGGCAAAACCCCGTCTCTACCAAAAATATAAAAACTAGCCGAGCATGGTGGCACAACCATGTAGTCCCAGCTACTCGGGAGACTGAGGCAGGAGAATAGCTTGAACCTGGGAGGCAGAGGTTGCGGTGAGCCGAGATCACGCCACTCACTGCACTCCAGCCTGGTGACATAGCAAGACTGCGTCTCAAAAAATAAAAAATAAAAAAACAAATAATAATAATAATAAATAAAAATTAGCCGGGTGCAGTGGCTCATGCCTGTAATCCCAGCACTTTGGGAGGACGAGGCGGATGGATCACCTGAGGTCGGGAGTTTGAGACCAGCCTGACCAGCATGGAGAAACCCCTTCTCTACTAAAAATACAAAAAATTATCCAGGCGTGGTGGCGCATGCCTGTAACCCCAGCTACTTGGGAGGCTGAGGCAGGAGAATAGCTTGAACCTGGGAGGCGGAGGTTGCGGTGAGCAGAGATGGCGCCACTTGCACTCCAGCCTGGGTGACTGAGTGAGACTCTGTCTCAAATAAATAAGAAAGAAAAGAAAGTAAACTGAGGAGATGAAAGTGGCAGAGCCTTCTTCGTGGTGAGGACGTTGGAGTGGGAACTTAGGGAGGTGTGTGGGGTCTTCCGGGAAGCTCCTATACCTGATCAGTTTTCTGCAAAATGGGCGGAACCACGTGGCTCTGGAAGTAGCTGCGGGCGTGGTAGTCCTGCTGCGCGTTGTAGGGAGGAATCGCGGACCACATCTTGGGCTTAGAGCGTCCGTAAGCGCGGGCAGTGGTGCTCACAGCCACCCCGTCCAAGATAAAGCCTTTCTCCAGTCGCAGGCGACACTCGCACAGATCCGCCATCCCAACCACTGCAGCCTCGGAGGGCCTTTCTGGTGGGGGATGAGGACCCTAGCTGGGGACCCCTATGCGCATTGTTACGTGATGACAAGGACCCCTATGACACAAACCCTATTGTCTCCGCTCACCCCAGGTTGACCGGTGGGCCTTTAAGGCAGTGGGGGAAGTTGCTTGGCCCCCAGAGGACGTTGACCAGAGACTGACTATGCAAGAGGACTTGGAAAGTGAAGGGGAGGAGCCTGGATAACTGATTGTAGGCAGTTTGAGTGCGGTTAAGTCCAGCTCCCCCAGCTATCCTTTAAGGTGAGCATTCTCTTTTCCCACGGTATTACCTGCTGTTTCCTCAGCTCCGTTTTGTTGAAAAGCTTGTACACGGAATTGATCAGAAAGTTCAGATCGCCGGGTGCGGTGGCTCATGCCTGTAGTCCCGGCACTTTGGGAGGCCGAGGCGGCAGGATTGCGAGGTCAGGAGACCGAGACCAACCTGGCCAACATGGTGAAACCCCGTCTCTACTAAAAATACAAAAAAATAGCCGGGCCTGGTGGTGTGTGCCTGTAGTCCCAGCTACTTGGGAAGCTGAGGCAGGAGAATCGCTTGAACCTGGGAGGCGGAAGTTGCAGTGAGCCAAAAAACCGCGCCTTTGCACCACAGTCTGGCGACAGAGGGAGACTGTCTCAAAAAAATAAATAAATAAATAAATGAAAGAAAGAAAAAAAAGAAAAGAAAGTTCAGATCGCACCTACTTCCAATTCTCATTTTACAGAGCTAGAAGTTGAACCTTACAAAGCTTCCCTAGGCCGAGTGCGTTGGCTCACACCAGTAACCCCACCATTTTGGGAGAACGGGGCGTTGGGGGTGGCGGAGATCGCTTGAGCCCAGGAGTTTGAAGGCCAGCCTGGGCAATACGGCGGAACCCCGTCTCTGCGAAATAAATGAATACTTAGCCGAGTGCGGTGGGGCGCACCTGTGGACCCAGCTGCACTACAGGCTGAGCCATGGAATTCAAGACTGCAGTGAGCCATGATCGTGCCACACTTCAGCCTGGATGAGAGAAAGGGACCCTAACGAGAGAGAGAGAGAGAGAGAGAGAGACAGAGAGAGAAAAGAGGTTCCCAAATCCAGTTAGCTGACTTCCGGTCAGTCCACTTAACAATTCTCCTGCCCCACCCCAATTATCATTATTTATTTATTATTTGAGAGGGAGTTTTGCTCTGTCGCCCAGGTTGGAGTTGCAGTGGGGCAATCTTGGCTCGCTGCAAACTCCACCTCCTGGGTTCAAGTGGTTCTCCTGCCTCAGCCTCCCAAGTAGCTGAGATTACAGGCACCCGCCACCATGCCTGGATAATTTTTGTATTTTAGTAGAGATGGGGTTTCACCTAATTGATCAGGCTGGTCTTGAACTACTGACCTCAAATGATCAGCCCACCTCTGCCTCCCAAAGTGCTGGAGGTGGGCTGATATTCTTTTTTTTTTTTTTTTTTGAGACGGAGTTTCGCTCTTGTTACCCAGGCTGGAGTGCAATGGCGCGATCTCGGCTCACCGCAACCTCCGCCTCCCGGGTTCAGGCAATTCTCCTGCCCCAGCCTCCTGAGTCGCTGGGATTACAGGCACGCACCACCATGCCCAGCTAATTTTTTGTATTTTTAGTAGGGACGGGGTTTCACCATGTTGACCAGGATGGTCTCCATCTCTTGACCTTGTGATCCACCCGCCTCGGCCTCCCAAAGTGCTGGGATTACAGGCTTGAGCCACCGTGCCAAGCCTGATATTCTTTATATATATAAAATATTTAATTTTAATTGAGATAGAGTCTCACTCTGTCACCCAGGCTGGAATGCAGTAGTGTGATCTTGGCTCACTGTAACCTCTGCCTCCCGGGTTCAAGCAATTCTCCTGCTTCAGCCTCCCAAGTAGCTGAGATTACATGTGTGTGTCACCACACCCAGCTAATTTTTGTTTGTTTGTTTGTGTGTGTGTGACAGTCTCACTCTGTCTCCCAG
>NW_022436952.1:5121096-5122132 GCF_009761245.1 Sapajus apella | reverse complement strand
TGTAATTGTGTTTAATAATAGAGACATAAAAAAAAAAAATGAGGGAAGAAAATAACTAACAAGCAGCCAACCAATATTTCATTTAAACCTGTAAATAGGTGTGATGTGGTACTGATAAGAGTGTATATTTTGTGTATTTAAAGTGGAGAGTTCTATAAATGTTAATTAAGTCTACTTGTTCCGGATCTGAGTTCAAATCCTGAATATCGATGTTAACTTTGTCTCATTGATCTGTCTAATATTGATGTTGAAGTCTCTCACTATTATTGTGTGGGAGTCTAAGTCTCTTTATAAGTCTTATATATCTGGGTATTCCTGTATTGGGTGTGTATATATTTAGGATCTTTAGCTCTTCTTGTTACATTGATCCTTTTATCATTATGTAATATCCTTCTTTGCTTCTTTTGATCTTTGTTGCTTTAAAGTCTATTTTATCAGCAAAAATTGCAAGTCCTGCTTTCTATTTATTTATTTTTGCTCTCCATTTGGTTGGTAAATTTTTCTCCATCCCTTTGTTTTGAGACTTTGTGTATCCTTGCATGTGAGATGGATCTAGATGTAGCATACCAATGGGTCTTGGCTTTTTTTGCCTGTCTGTGTCTTTGGATTGGGGGATTTAGTCGATTTAAATTTAGAATTAATAACAATATATGAGTTTGATATTGCCATTTAATGTTAGCTGGCTGTTTTGCCCATTAGTTGATGCAAGTTCTTAATTATGTTGATATTCTTTATTTTTTGGTATTTTTTAGAAAGGCTGATACTGGTTGTTCCTTTCTATTTGTAGTGGTTCTTTCAGAAGCTCTTGTAAAGCAGGCCTGGTGGTGATGAAATCTCTGAGTGCTTGCTTGTTCACAAAAGATTTTAATTTTTGTATTTTTAGTAGAGATGGGGTTTCACCATGTTGGCCAGGCTGGTCTCATACTCCTGACCTTAGGTGATCCACCCTCCTCAGCCTTCCAAAGTTGGCGTGAGCCACTGTGCCCAGCCGCCTGGCTAATTTTTTTTTTTTTTTTTTTTTTTTTTTTTTTTTTTT
>NW_022436952.1:5093595-5120996 GCF_009761245.1 Sapajus apella | reverse complement strand
TTTTGAGATGAGTCTCACTCTGTTGCCCAGGCTGGAGTGCAGTGGCACAATTTCAGCTCACTGCAACCTTTGCCTCCCAGGTTCAAGTGATTCGCCTGCCTCACCCTCCTGAGTAGCTGGGATTACAGGCACATGCCACCACACCACACCCAGCTAATTTTTGTATTTTTAGTACAGACAGGATTTCACCATGTTGGTCAGGCTGGTCTTGAACTCCTGACCTCAGGATCTGCCCACCTTGGCTTCCCAAAGTGCTGAGATTACATATATGAGCCACTGAGCTCAGCCTAATTTTTGTATTTTTATTATTTTTTATTTTGTTTGAGATGGAGTTTTGCTCTGTTGCTCAGGCTGGAGTGCAGTGGTACAATTTCAGTTCACTGCAACCTCTGCCTCCTAGGTTTACAGGTGCATGCAACCACACCTGGCTAATTTTTGTATTTTTTGTAGAGACAGGGTTTCACCAGACTGGTCTTTCAACTCCTGACCTCAGGTGATCTGGCCTGTCTCGGCCTCCCAAAGTGCTGGGATTACAGGTGTGCGTAATTTTTCTATTTTTAGAAGAGATGGGGTTTTGCCATGTTGGCCAGGCTGGTCTCAAAATCCTGACCTCTGGTAATCCTCCCACCTCGGGCCCCCCAAAGGGCTGGGATTACAGGCGTGAGCCACCCTGCCCAGCCCCACCCCAATTATTTTTCTCTGCTATTATTTATGCTTCTTTTTTTCCCCCTTGAGACAGGGTTTCACTCTTGTTGCCCAGGCTGGCATGCAGGGTTGTGATCTCAACTCACTGCAACCTCCACCTCCCAAGTTCAAGTGATGATTCTCCTGCCTCAACTGCCCAAGTAGCTGGGACTACAAGTGCCCACCAGCACACCTGGGTAATTTTTGCATTTTTTATAGACAGAGTTTTGCTATGTTGGCCAGACTGGTCTCAAACTCCTGAGCTCAAGTGATCAGCCCAGCTTGGCCTCCCAAGCTGAGAGGATTACAGGCATGAGTCACCAGGTCTGGCCTCATCCTTCCTTTAAAATAACAAAACAGCGGGGAAACACATTACCCTATTTTTCGTCCAGCTAATTTTCTTTTTTTTTTTTTTTTTTTTTTTTTTGTTTGTTTTTTTTTGAGACAGAGTTTCACTCTTGTTACCCAGGCTGGAGTGCAATGGCGCAATCTCGGCTCACCGCAACCTCCGCCTCCTGGGTTCAGGCAATTCTCCTGCCTCAGCCTCCCGAGTAGCTGGGATTACAGGCACACGCCACCACGCCCAGCTAATTTTTGTATTTTTAGTAGAGACGGGGTTTCACCATGTTGACCAGGATGGTCTCGATCTCTTGACCTCGTGATCCACCCGCCTCGGCCTCCCAAAGTGCTGGGATTACAGGCTTGAGCCACCGCACCCGGCCCGTCCAGCTAATTTTCTTTCTCCTTTAGTTTCCACATACAGCATTGAATCTAGCTAATTATATATCTTATTGTCTTATTAATATCTGAGACAGTCTTGCTGTTGCACAGGCTGGAGTGCAGTGAGCAATCTAGGCTAACTGCAGCCTCTTGGGTTCAAGCGATTCTCCTGCCTCAGCCTCCAGAGTAGCTGGGACTACAGGTACACACAACCACACCCAGATACTTTTTTTATAGAGATGGAGGTTTTTGTTTTTTGTTTTTTAAGACAGAGTCTCGCTCTTGTCGCCCAGGCTGGAGTGCAGTAGTGTGATTTTGGTTCACTGCAACCACCACCTCCAGGGTTCAAGCAATTCTTGTCGCAGCCACCTAAGTAGCTGGGATTACAGGCATCCACCACCATGCCCAGCTAATTTTTGTATTTTTAGTAGAGACAGCGTTTCACCATGTTGGCCAGACTGGTCACAAACTCCTCACCTCAAGTGATCAGCCCACCTTGGCCTCCCAAAGAGCTGGGATTACAGGCATGAGCCACCACGCTTGGGTGACAAAGGAAATTATTTAGTGAAATGTAAACATCAAGCTTTTAATCCAAGTAAAAAAAAAATTCTCCAAAGAATAAAGTATGAGGTGGGATGCAGTGGCTCACACTTGTAATTGCAGCCCTTTGGAGGCCAAGCCAGGAGGATTCAAGGTTACAGTGAGGTATGATTGTGTCACTGCACTCCAGCCTGGGTGACAGAGCAAGACTGTCTCAAAAGATAATTCAAAATGTCAGTGATTAGGGATACTATATAAAGACATAAAAGGTGGGCCTAGGGACTTGTCACACTAAAGCTGACTTGAAATTGACCAACTCAGAAATGATATGGTCTCTTTAAAACTAGAGATTTAATACTTTTATTAATTAATTAATTAATTAATTATAAAGACGGGGTTTTATCATGTTGGTCAGGCTGGTCTTGAACTCCCGACCTGAGGTGATCCACCCGCCTTGGCCTCCAAAGTGCTTGGATTACAGGCGTGAGCCACCACGCCCAGCTGAGATTTAATACTTTTAAAACCAAGAGTGGTTTTGTCTAGACAGGACACTGGTTCTCAATCTTGAGTGTCTCTTGTGCTCTCCTGGGAGCTTCACAGCTCGAGTCCTGTTCTGTACTCTGACTTAATTGGTTTGGGGTATGGACTGGAAACATTTTCTTTTTTTTTTTTTTTTTTGAGACGGAGTTTTTGCTCGTTACCCAGGCTGGAGTGCAATGGTGCGATCTCGGCTCACCGCAACCTCTGCCTACTGGGTTCAGGCAATTCTTCTGCCTCAGCCTCCTGAGTAGCTGGGATTACAGGCACGCGCCACCATGCCCAGCTAATTTTTTGTATTTTTAGTAGAGACGGGGGTTTCACCATGTTGACCAGGATGGTCTCGATCTCTCGACCTCGTGATCCACCCGCCTCGGCCTCCCAAAGTGCTGGGATTACAGGCTTGAGCCACCACCCGGCAACATTTTCAAAAGCTCCAGGTTAGAACAGCTCCTCTCTGGGTCTGGTACATTCCATATCCAATCATGCAAGACATTAAGGGTAGTCCTTTTGAATACCAAGTGGAGCTTGTATTATACCCAACTTACAGGTAGAGCCATTTATGGCTGAGAATTGCTGATACAGATACATAAACACAAACCTTAGTCTAAAAACCCTATTTAGTCTACTTTCCTGCAAATTATTGTTCTAAACTAATACTCATTTTTCCCAGACACTGGGTGTGTCATCTAAATCAATCTTTTTTTTTTTTTTCAGACAGAGTTTCACCAGTTGCCCATGCTTTAGTTTAGTGCAGCGGCACGATCTCGGCTCACTGCAACCTCCACCTCCTGGGTTCAAGTGATTCTCCTGCCTCAGCCTCCTGAGTAGCTGGGACTACAGGTGTGTCACACCACACCCAGCTAATTTTGTATTTTCAGTAGACACTGGGTTTCTCCATGTTGGTCAGGCTGGTCTCGAAATCCCGACCTCAGGTGATCCACCCACCTTGGCCTCCCAAAGTGCTGGGATTACAAGCGTGAGCCACCGCACCTGGCCTGAAATCAACTCTTACAAAGTTTAGAAAGAAATGCTAACAACCAGCCAGGAGCAGTGGCTCATGCCTGTAATCCCAGCACTTTGGGAGGCCAAGGTGGGTGGATCACGAGGCCAGGAGTTTGAGACCACCCTGGCCAACATGGTGAAACCCTGTCTCTAAAAATATAAATCACACCATCATCCTGTCAAAACATTTTCATAGCAAAATACCTAAAGGTACCATTAACTTAATCATCTTCCATTGTGACAGTAAACCTACATGAAATTACTGTTTTACAAATACTCAGTTCACTCAAAACCTGTAACTACTAACGTGTGCATATACAAACAGACTCCAGCTCACATCAGTCCTCAAAAGCCAGGTCTGTGTCCAGCATCCAACTATAAACTCTATCTTAATGCCTTTTTTTTTAAATTTGAGACGGAGTTTCGCTCTTGTTACCCAGGCTGGAGTGCAATGGCGCAATCTCGGCTCACCGCAACCTCCGCCTCCTGGGTTCAGGCAATTCTCCTGCCTCAGCCTCCTGAGTAGCTGGGATTACAAGCACACACCACCATGCCCAGCTGATTTTTTGTATTTTTAGTAGAGACGGGGTTTCACCATGTTGACCAGGATGGTCTCGATCTCTTGACCTCGTGATCCACCTGCCTCGGCCTCCCAAAGTGCTGGGATTACAGGCATGAGCCACCGTGCCCGGCCTAATGCCTTTTTTTTTTTTTTTTTTTTGAGGGTCTTGCTCTGTCACACAGGCTGGAATGCAGTGGTGTGAGCTTGGCTCACTGCAACCTTTGCCTCCCAGGTTCAAGCGATTCTCCTGCCTCAACCTCCTGAGTAGCTGGGATTACAGGTATGTGCCACCATGCCTGGCTAAGTTTTCCATTTTTAGTAGAGACGGCGTTTCACCATGTTGGCCAGGCTGGTCTCAAACTCTTGACCTCATGATCTGCCTGCCTTAGCCTCCCAAAGTGTTGGTATTACAGGAGTGAGCCACTGCACCTGGCCACTTTAATGCCTTTCTCACTGTAGGAGAGGCTACCTTGGATAGCCTGTCACTAGTATCTACTATCTGCAATTTGTTTTTGGGACTCAAAACCCAAATAATCCTTTTTGAAGTGAAAATTATAAATACAGCAACTGGAAAATGCCAAAAGTCTGCACTCACAAAACAGCAAGGACTGCCTTTTTTTTTTTTTTCCCCTGTAACACATACCCAGAGAAAGTTTCCATTTCACCAAAGCAATGGTCAGGGGTCAGGGGATGTCAAAACAGTGTAGAGGCCAGGGTGGGCAGATCACTTGAGTCCAGCATGCCCAACATGGTGAAATCCCGAAATACAAAAATCAGCCAGGCATGGTGGCAGGTGCCTGCAACTCCAGCTACTTGGGAGGCTGAGGCAGGAGAATCGCTTAAACCTTGGAAGTGGAGGGTGCAGCGAGCAAGATCTCACCACTGTACTCCAGCCTGGGTGACAGAGTGAGACTGTCTTAAAAAAAAAAAAAAAGAGAGAGAATGTAGAAGTGGACAGGGAGGCAAGCACTGCGAACAAATACTTTTTAATGGTTTTAAAGTTTTTTATTTTTTACAAATATACTGGAGAATCATGCAATGCTGCCAGCATTGGATGCAATCCGGGGCCACAGGTCTGCACACTCCTTTGCTACTGGTCCTGTAATGGCAGAACCTGCATTTAAAAAAAGCATGTGGGGACAGGTTAAGGCACAAACACAGGGTCCTTGGCCTGTACTTCTAGACAATCCACCCAACCTCAGAGACCTGAGGAACAAGCTGGACTGATTTCCTACCTTTCATCTCGCCTTTATTGTTCACTATGACCCCTGCATTATCTTCAAAATAAAGAAACACGCCATCTTTTCTCCGGTATGACTTTCGTTGTCGAATGACCACTGCTGGATGTACTGAGAGAAGAAAAAAGGAAAGCAGTCATTAACCCATCAAGTCCCAGGGCCACCGCAAAAGCAGTTTCCAACCAGACAGAATGTATACTCAGCATTTCACTGAGACAGTGCAAGACAGTGTAAATATCAATCTTTTAGGTGATCCTCCCACTTCAGCCTCTCTAGTAGCGGGGACTATAGGTGCACACCACCATGCCCAGATAATTTTTGTTTCTGGCTTTTTCCCATAGAGACAGGCTTTCACCATGTTAGCCAGGCTGGCCTCCCGAAGTGGTAAGAGTATAAGCATGAGCCACCAAAGCCAGCCCCTATTCACGTATTAAAAATCAAAGCTGCCAGTATTCTCTTGCAAGTGTGAAACTCTTAGGAAGACAATTATCCTTGCCTATGCCTTTTCCAACTTCACCCCACAGGTGGGTTATTAAGATCCCAGGGACCCCCAACCCCTCCCAGTCCTGGTAATGAGCAGAGAGGTCAAGCTATTCACACAGAAATCTGGAAAACAGATTTAACACTAGAAAACAGTTTGAATTTCCAGGCCCAAGCACCAGGCTTTATTTTTTATTTTTTTTTTTTTTTTGGATAATGAGTCCTGCCTAAGCAGGACATCAAAAAATTCAATTAAAAACTCATAATTGTTCCTCTCCACGGAAATCTTTAGTAAAAAGCGAAAGATTTGTTATGAAGAGAAACCAGAGCATTATGTTTTACTTTTAATGAATTGTTTTCCAGTTATAAGTAACTTTTACACCTATCTGTACTAAGATGATAAAGATGCTTTTCTCAACTTTTGAAATGAAATATCACTACATAATGAAATATAATGCTTGTGAATAACTATTTTAGAGTCAGGCATATCTGCATTCAAATTTTGACTGATACTAGCTTAGAGACCTTGAGCAAGTTACTTACATAGAATTTTTATAAAGACAGGAAGAATGACCTTCCTTGAAACAAGTACGACAAAAAATAGATTAAGTCTGGCTAGGCACAGTGGCTCATGCCTGCAATCCAGCACTTGGGAGGCGGAGGTGGGCGGATCACAAGGTTAGGAGACCAACCTGGCCAACATGGTGAAACTCCATCTCTAACAAAATTACAAAAATTAGCCAGGAGTGGTGGTTGAGCACCTATAATCCCAGCTACTCAGGAGGCTGAGGCAGGAGAATCGCCTGAACACGAGAGGCAGAGGTTGCAGTGAGCTGAGATCACGCCATTGCAATCCAGCCTGGGCAACACAGCAAGACTCTGTCTCAAAAAAAAAAAAAAAAAAGTAAGTCTAACCAGGTTAGTAACAGGACACACATGATGTAGCCAGTATTTACTGATCCTCCTCTACTTATAAACCATTTATTCCTCAAAAATTCACCAAGTAGATAAACAGTCCTGGCCTCTTTGCACATTTCTATACTTGTTATTTACAGATATTAAGTTCCAAGGGGAGGGGATGTATTCACTTAGCAGAAAAAAGGACCAAAAAAGACATTAACCGGAACTGGAAACTCACAACTAGTTTTAAAACAGAAGTTGGGCACGGTGGCTCACGCCTGTAATCCCAGTACTTTGGGAGGCTGAGGTGGGCGGATCACAAGGTCAGGAGAGTTGGAGACCAGGCTGGCCACATAATGAAACCCCATCTCTACTAAGAAAAATAGAAACAATTAGCCAGGTGTGATGGTGTGTGCCTGTAATCCCAGCTTCTCGGGAGGCTGAGGCAGGAGAATTTCCTAAAGCCAAGAGGCAGAGGCTGCAGTGAGCTGCGATCGCACCACTGCACTCCAGCCTTGGTGAAACTGTCTCGAAACAGAAAAAAAAAACCACTGAAGTGTTTGGAGCTCTGGTCTGTTCCATCCCTGAGACCAACAATCCACCGTCCTGCCATCTCATCCACAATGTGATGGCCATTTGCTCTACTCTTCTCTGACAGCTTCCTGGGCCACCAATCAGACCCAGGAAGTATTCTGAGAAGAGAAAAAAGCACAATTGCTGAATCACAATTACAGTGCTACCAAGCCCTCATTAATGGTGAACAGAAAAAGATCTCTTTTCTCTCCGCCCCCCCCCCCCCCCCCCCCCCCCTTTTTTTTTTTTTGAGAAGATGTCTCGCTCTGTTGCCCAGGCTGGAGTGCTGTGGCACGGTCTCGACTCACTGCAACCTCTGCTCCTGGGTTCAAGCGATTCTCCTGGCTTAGCCTCCTGAGTAGCTGGGAGGCGCCTTCCACCATGTCCAGCTAATTTTTTGTATTTTTAGTAGAAACAAGGTTTCACCATGATGGCCAGGCTGGTCTCGAACTCCTGACCTCATGGATCCACTTGCCTTGGCCTCCCAAAGCACTGGGATTACAGAGAGCCACTATGCCAGGCCACAAAAAAAGATTTCCAACCCAAGGGCTAAAAAAATCTACTGGAGAGCATAGTGGGGTGGAGTAAGTGTATTACAAGGCTGGCAAGTCAACATCATATTTGTAAATCAAGGAATGGCCAGGAAATCTTTAGAAAAGCAAGACATCCCAGTGTAGAGACAAACTAACGAGGCACAGGAAAAAATTTCAAGAGCTGAAATTAAAATGCATCAAATACCAGCAGTTCTAAAGCCAGACAGGACACAAGCTGCAAATATGGAAGTGACAAGATGATGGTCCCTCCAACACAGTCTGAGCAAAAACTTATTTATTCTCACACTGCCTCTCCATGGAAAACAAACTTGGAAACGGACCCTTTTTCCAATAAAGAAGAGTCCTCCCACTACCCATCTGTATTAAGGAGGGCTCAATGTTTACTCACCCTTTTTTCTGAGCTCTGGTTTGCCTTTCTTGACTGTGGCCATCACCATGTCACCGACACCAGCAGCGGGAAGTCTGTTCAGCCGTCCCTTGATCCCCTTCACAGAGATGATATACAGGTTTTTGGCTCCTACAAAAAGATGTAAATAAAAATCACAAAATGTTGAGGGCCGACTAGGCCGTTGCATCAGTATAACATTTCCCAAACACTCACTGCCGAAGCAGTTAGTCCCCAGGAACGCCTTGTCACACCACTGATTGAAGCAAAACAACACATCATGCTGCCGCTTCACCCAAAAGCGGTGTTTTCATTCTTCCCTTTCTTGACGGCTCAACAGGTCATTAGCCACAGGCCCACTGAGTGCTTTTAAAAAGGGGAAGTGAAGCAGCGTGCAAAGACCTCACCTGTGTTGTCAGCACAGTTGATCACAGCTCCTACCGGAAGACCCAAGGAAATCCGGAATTTCGCACCAGAGGACCCACCACGTCCTGTGGATATAAAGGGAAGGGAAACAGGATAAAGGGACCACCATCTAGACACGGTTCCGAGTTCCTCCTCATACACTCCGCACATGCTTTGATAGACTGTGCACTACAGATTGGCTCTATCGAATTTTACTTATGCCGTCCCCGTGTGCCACCCGATCCTCACGGGAAGTAGCCATTTCTCACTATTACCACTCTCACATCGAAATTAAGGGACCTGGAAGACTCAGCCCTTGCTTGCTCCAACTTTCGCAAAAACGCAATTACCCCTGCAAGGCAGAAGACCGCAGAGATCTCGCAAACCAGGGTCTAACCCAGTCTAACTTCAACCCCATTACGGTAGCCCTATTCGCGGAGCGAACTCGCGGGATCCAGGCTACAGTCGTGATCCTGCCATCTCAACTCTTCAGCACCCCAGTGCCACTTTCGGGGGCCCTGGCGGTCCTCTCGCGGCAGCCTGGCTCTCCATCTTCGGCCTGAAGGAGAGCACAGCGCCCCAGCTGCCTAGGGCCACCGCTCCCGATGAACCCGCCAGCCACTGCACGACAGATGGCGGAGGATCCTCCAAAAGTAAAACCTCACCTCGCTTCGACATCTTGAACGCCGGAAAGAAGGAAAAAGGAAGTAGCTTCAAAGGATACTGGGATATGAACTTTGATGCCCCGCCCCTCTCGTCACGTGACCGGAGCTTAAAAACCCGCCTCGCCCCACTCTGGGCGCTGCTTTTCTACGTAATAGGTTAACAACGTCGGTTTGTTGTATCTGAAAGTGGGCGTTGAAGTAGAAGCGCAAGAGATTGGAAGTCTCTACGAGCTTCAAAGTAGTTGGAGACGTGGAAACTGATTTGTCGTTATCTTGCTCACGACTTCTTTTGAGCACTTAATACGTGCCAGGCCTTATCTGCACACTAGAGAATAGGAATTAAAACACAGTTTGTGCTGTGTGTGGGATCCCCAAGGAACAAAGAGATTGGGGGTGTGGGGAGAACAAGCTCTAAACGGCTCTTGAGAAGTGCTACAGATCATTCCATCTATGTGTGCTTGGTACCATACCATTCTGTATTTTACATATACAGTATTGCTCTATTGCCCTCCCTCCCGTTTTTTGTTTTTTTTTTTCTTTCTGTTTTTGAGACGGAGCCTCCCTCTGTCGCCCAGGCTGGAGTACAGTGGCGCGATCTCAGCGCACTGCAACCTCCTGTCTGTTACCTGGAAGCCTCCTTCCCACTTCCAGTCTTCCTGCCTTTGCTTCAACTTGTCCCGCATTTCCAGACCGAACGAATGTACTTCTTACATATATTGATTAACGTCTCATGTCGACCTAAAAGGTAGAAAACCAAGCTGTGGCCCGATGATCTTGGGCACATGTCATCAGGACTCCCTGAGGCTGTGTCACAGGAGTAACCTCAACCTTGGAAAAATAAACTTTCTAAATTAATTGAGACCTGTCTCCGATTTTCCGGATTCACACAATTAGATATAGAATGGGGCCGGATGTGGTGGCCCATGCCTGTAATCCTAGCACTCTGGGAGGCCAAAGTGGGCAGATCACCTGAGGTCAGGAGTTTGAGACCAACCTGGCCAAAATGGCGAAACACTGTCTCTACAGAAATACAAACGTTAGCTGGGCATGGTGGCAGGTGCATGTAATCCCAGTTACTCGGGAGGGTGAGGCAGGAGAATCATTTGAACCAAGGAGGCGGAGGTTGCAGTGAGCCAAGATCACACCATAGCACTCCACCCTGGGGTATACAGTGAGCCTCTGTTTAAATAAATAAATAAAAATGGGGCCAGGCATGGTGGCTCACGTCTGTAATTCCAGCACTTTGGGAGGCTAAGGTGGGTGTATTACTTGAAATCAGGAGTTGGAGACCAGCCCATCCTAAATAGCAAAACTGTCTCCACTAAAAATACAAAAATTAGCCTGGTATGGTGACTTAAGCTTGTAATTCTAGCACTTTGCGAGGCCAAGGCAGGCAGATCGCCTGAGCTCAGGAGCTGAAGACCACCCCAAGCAACATGGCAAAACCCTGTCTCTACCCTGTCTCTAGCTGGGCATAGTGGTGTGTGCCTGCAGTTCCCAGCTATTCTGGAGGCTGAGGCACGAGAATCATTGGAAACTGGAAGATGGAGGCTGCAGTGAGCTGAGATCGTGCCACTGCATTCCAGCCTGGGTGATAGAGTGAGACTCTGTCTCCAAAAAACAAAAACAAAAACAAACCAAAATTGGCCAGGTATGGTGGCACACGCCTGTAGTCTCAGCTGCTCTGGAGGCTGAGGTGGGAGGATCTCTTGAGCCCGGAAGGCAGAGGTTGCAGTGAGCTGAGATTCCCACCACTGCACTCCAGCCTGGGTAAAAGAGTGAGACCCCATCACACACACACACACACAAAAAAAAAAAAAAAAAGAAAGAAAGAAAGAGAGAAGAAAGGAGTTGGAGGATTCAATGGAGGAGGAACACTTGAATCCATGAGTTCGAGGCTTCAGAGAGCTAGGATCACACTTTTAATTTTTAATTTTTAATTTTTAGATAGTGTCTCACTCTGTTGCCCAGACTGCAGACTGGCTGACTGCAGCCTCGATCTCTCCAGCTCAAGTGACCCTCCCATCTCAACCTCCCAAAATGCTGGGATTACAGGCATGAGCCACTGTGCCTGGTCTGATCACACCTGTGAATAGCCACTGCCCTCCAGCCTGGACAACACAGTGAGACCCCATCTTTCTTTCTTTCTTTTTCTTTTTTTCTTTGAGATGGAGTTTCTCTCTTGTCCAGGCTGGAGTGCAGTGGTGCAATCTTAGCTCACTGCAACCCCCGCCTCCTGGTTCAAGCGATTCTCCTGCCTCAGCCTTCCAAGTAGCTGGGATTACAGGCATGTGACACCATGCCCGCCTAATTTTTGTATTTTTAGTAGAGATGGGGTTTCATCATGTTGGCCAGACTGGTCTCAACCTCTTGACCTCAGGTGATTTGCCTGCCTCAGCCACCCAAGTTGCTGGGATTACAGGCATGAGCCACCACGCCTGGCCGAAACCCCATCTTTCTTTCTTTTTTTTTTTTTTTTTTTATTTTAAGATGGGGTTTCACCATGTTGGTCAGGCTGGTCTTGAACTCCCGACCTTAGGTGATCGGCCCACCTTGGCCTCCAAAGTGCTCAGATTACAGGCATGAGCCACCACATCCAGCCAACCCCATCTGTCTATGTACAATAAATACAGCCGGGCACTGTGACTCATGCTCTACTAAAAATACAAAAATTAGCTGGGTGTGGTGGCGGGTGCCTGTAATCCCAGCTACTCGGGAGGCTGAGACAGGAGAATCGCTTGAACCCGGGAGGCAGAGGTTGCAGTGAGCCAAAACTGGGCCATTGCACTGCAGCCTGGGCGACAGAGCAAGACTTCGTTCCAAAAAAAAAAAAAAAAAAAAAATTACCTAGGCTTGGTGACACATACCTGTAATCCCATCCCAGCTGCTTGGGAGGCTGAGGCAGGAGAGTCGCTTAAACCAGGGAGGTGGAGGTTGCAGTGGGCCAAGATCAGGCCACTGCACTCCAGCCTGTATGGCAAGAGTGAAACTCCGTCTCATAAATAAATAAATAAATACCTGTGCATGCGTGCACACACACGGAGAGAGAATGGTTAGTGTAGGCCTCATTAAAGATGTTGACATTAACCCAGGCATAGTGGCTCACACCTGTAATCTCAACACTTTGGAAGGTTGAAGCAGGAGGATCCTTTGAGCTCAGGAATTTGAGACCAGTCGGGGCAACATAGGGTGATTCCATGTCTACAAAACATTTAAAAATGAGCTGGTGGCAGCTGGGTGCAATGGCTCATGTCTGTAATCCCAGCACTTTGGGAGGCCAAGGCGGGCGATCACCTGAGGTCAAGAATTCAAGACCAGCCTGGCCAGCATGGTGAAACTCCATCCCTACAAATATACAAAAATTAGCCTTGCATGATGGCAGATGCCTGTAATCCCAGCTACTCGGGAGGCTAAAGTGGGAGAATTGTGTGAACCCGGGAGGTAGAGGTTGCAGTGAGCTGAGATTCATGCCATTGCACTCCAGCCTAGGCGAGAAAGTGAGAGCTCCATCTCAAAAAAAAAAAAAAAAGAAGTAATGGAACAAAACTTATGTGGACTTTGGCATTGGCTGAGTGAATTGAGGAACCATTGTTTTGATTTTAATCAGAGGAGGGATGTGATGTGGCTAAAGTGTCAGAAGGATCACTGTGGTTGAATTGTTAAGACTAGACTGGGAGAGGACACAGGGACATAAGTAAGAGGATCTGTTAGGAAGCTATGGCGGTAGCCCAGGAGAGAAATGATGGTGATTTGGACTAGAATGGTAGCAGTAGAGGTAATGTGTGGTCAGATTCTGGATGTGTTTTGGAGGTAGGGCCAATCAATTGTGGGGTATGGAAGACAGGAATCAAAATATCTCCAAGGTTTCAAGCCTGAGCAATTGGAAGATAGCATTGCGGTCAACCAAGGTGGAGAAGAATATGGTTACGGAGGGAACAGTGTTCTTGGTTGGTACTACCACCAGTGTCTCAACCAGAAAACAGGAACACAATTAATTCTCTTCTCCTAGGCCCCTAGATCTAGTCACCAAGGTCTATTACCTTGACTCTATTTCAAACATTTTTCTTCCCATGCCTTCCAAGTTCTGCATTTGGTTCAAAGCTATTGCATCAGCTTTTATATGGTCTGACTATAATTTCCCACTGCTAGAAACCATGTGCTGGCCTGGCAAGGTGGCTCACACTCCTGACTTCAGGTGATCCACCCTCCTCGGCCTCCCAAAGTGCTGGAATTACAGGCGTGAGCCACCACTCCCAGCCTTTTCTTTCTTTACTTTGTAGAGATAGGGTTTTGCCATGTTGCGCAGGCTGATCTCAAACTTCTTGGCTTCCCAAAGTGCTGGGATTTCAGGCCTGAAGCAGCCAGATAGGGGAAAAAAAAAAAATCAATCAGGTGGGGCGCAGTGGCTCACACCACCAATGGAATTACAGGCCACCATTCTTCTCTAGCTCTGCTGTTCCTACTTGTTCCTACTTGTAATAGAAAAATAAAGACCCTCCAAACATGTCTACATCCCAGTCTTGTTGTGAGTCCATTTTCGACTATATTACCTCTCATGATAAAAGGAAGTTTGCAGATATGATTAAATTAAATATCTTGAGATGTGAGAAGATTATCCTGGATTATCCAGGTGAGCTCAGTGTAATCCCACAGGTTGTTACAAGAGGGAGGTAGGAGGATGAGAGTCACAGAGAAAGGAGATGGCAGCCTGGATGCATGGAAGCTGAGGGCACAGGGAGAAAGGATGGTACGCTGCTGACTTTGACAATTGGGTAAGAGGCTATGAGTTAGCAATGTAGCGGCCTCTATAGGCTGGAAAAGTCAAGGAAACTGATTCTCCCCTAAAGCCTACAGAAGGAACGCAGTCATACTAACGTCTTGATTTTAGCCCAGTGAAATTAATTTTGGAATTCTGACCCCCAGAACTGTAAAGATAATACATTTATATTGTTTTTTGCAAATAGACTGTAATTTGTTAGAGCAGCAATATAAAACTAATACAACACTGTAGTCTAAGACAGCACTACCTTCTCTGACCTGTATTATTACAATATATTCCCAACTGGCTTCTCTCTCTCTCTCTCAATCTCTCTTTTTTCTTGGGATAGAGACTTGCTCTGTCACCCAGGCTCACTGCAGCCTCCACCTCTGGGGCACAAGCAATCCTCCTGTCTCAGTCTCCCAAGTAGCTGGGACTTCAGGCACACACCATCACACCTGGCTAATTTTTAAAATTTTTTGTAGAGATGGGAGTCTCACTATGATGCCCAGACTGGTTTCAACTCCTGGGCTCAAGTGATCTTCTTGCCCTGGCCTCCCAAAGTGCTGGGATTACAAGCATGAACCACCATGCTTGGTGGACTTTCTTAGATTTTCTTTTTTAAAGATGAGGTTTCACCATGTTGGCCAGGCTGGTCTCAAACTCCTGACCTCAAGTGATCCACCTACCTCAGCCTCCCAAAGTGCTGGGACTATAGGCGTGAGCCACCACGCCTGGCCTAGATTTTCAACTATACAATATAGTATTGTTAAGTAAAGGCACAATGTTGTACTGAGGATTTCTAGCATTTTAGACTTGTTGATCAGCAACTCCCCCCATCCCCTGGCAATCGCCATTCTGTTCTCTGCTTCTGTGAGTTTGACTGTGTTAGATACCTCGTATAAGTGGAATTATGCAGTATTTGGCCTTCTGTGACTGGCCTGTTTCACTTAGCATAATATCCTTAAGGTTTATCCATGCTGTTGCATATTGCAGGATTTCTTTTCTTTCTTTTTTATTTATTTATTTTTTTGAGATGGAGTCTCATTCTGTCACTCAGGCTGGAGTGCAGTGGTGCAATCTTGGCTCACTGCAATCTCTGCCTCCTGGATTGAAGCAATTCTCTTGCTTCAGCCTCCTGAGTAGTTGTGATTACTGGCGCCTGCCACCTTTTTACAGGGGCTTTCACCATGTTGGCCAGGCTAGTCTTGAACTCCTGACCTCAAGTAATCCGCCTGCCTCGACCTCCCAAAGTCCTGGGATTATAGGTGTGTGCCACCTCACCTGACCAGGATTTCTTTCTTAAACTTTTTTTTTGGAGAGGGAGTTTCACTCTTGTTACCCAGGCTGGAGTGCAATGGCGCGATCTCGGCTCACCGCAACCTCCACCTCCTGGGTTCAGGCAATTCTCCTGCCTCAGCCTCCTGAGTAGCTGGGATTACAGGCACGCGCCACCATGCCCAGCTAATTTTTTGTAGTTTTAGTAGAGACGGGGTTTCACCATGTTGACCAGGATGGTCTCGATTTCTTGACCTCGTGATCCATCCGCCTCGGCCTCCCAAAGTGCTGGGATTACAGGCGTGAGCCACCGCGCCCGGCCCAGGATTTCTTTCTTAAACTTTTTTTTTGAGAGGGAGTTTCACTCTTGTTGCCCAGGCTGGAATGCAATGGCGTGATCTTGGTTCACCACAACCTCCGCCTCCCAGGTGCAAGTGATTCTCCTGCCTCAGCCTCCTGAATAGCTGAAATTACAGGCATGCACCATCACGCCCGGCTAATTTTGTAGTTTTAGTGGAGATGGGGTTTCTCCATGTTGGTTGGGCTGGTCTCAAACTCCCAACCTGTGGTGATCTGCCCAGCTTGGCCTCCCAAAGTGCTGGGATTACAGGCTGACCCACTGTGCCTGGACTCTTAAAATTCTAAGGTTCAATAATATTTCATTGTATGTATTCTCTGGGTACACCCCTGACTCTCTACAAATTTCCCCATAGGAGTCAGGTTGATGATTTCAAATCCCCCTGCTGAGAACCGTCCAGTGGCTTTTCATCCACCTAATGTTTAACATAAAATCAAAACATCCTCCACAGCCCTGGTTACTTCTCCAACTCTCTTGAATCTTTCTCCTGAGCCTACCTTCCTCTAGCTACTGTGGCCTTAGCGTCTTTGCAGTAGCCATTTCATCTATCTGGAATCCCCTCATAGATGGCCAAATAGCTATTTCCTTCAGGCAATTCAGGTCATTAACTTCAAAATTAGCTGTTCAAAAAGGGCTTCCGGCCAGGTGCAGTGGCTCACACCTGTAATCCCTGCACTTTGGGAGGCTGAGGCGGGTGGATAATCTGAGGCCAGGAGTTTGAGACCAGCCTGGCCAAAATGGCAAAACCCTGTGTCTACTAGAAATACAAAAATTAGCCAGCATGTTGGTGGGCAGCTACTCAGGAGCTGGAGGCAGGAGAATCGCTTCAACCTGGGAGTTGGAGGTTCCAGTGAGCTGAGATCAAGCCACTGCACTCCAGCCTGGGCAACAGAGTGAGACTCCGTCTCAAAAAAAAAAAAAAAAAAAAAAGCCCTCCATGGCTATCCGACTTGGAATAGCCCCTTAGTACTTCTGTAACTCATCTTTTTTGTTTTAATGATTTGCTTACCAGGCATTTCCTCATTTATTCGTTTCTGCATTTATTTTTAGTCTGTTTCCAGTAGACTATGAACTCAGTAAGAGTGAGAACTTTTGTCTCTTTTTGTTGAAAGTACTCTCTGCTTGGCGCGGTGGATCACCTGAGGTCAGGAGTTCCAGACCAGCCTGGCCAACATGGTGAAACCCCGTCTCTACTAAAAATACAAAAATTAGGCGGTCGTGATGGTAGGTGCCTGTAATCTCAGCTACTTAGGAGGCTGAGGCAGGAGAATTGCTGGAACCCAGGAGTTGGAGGTTGCAGTGAGCCGAGATCACGCCATTGCACTCCAGCCTGGCTACAGAGCGAGACTCCATCTAAAAAAAAAAAAAGTACGGTACCCTATGTCCTTTACCTAGAGAGAAATTGCTCTACTAGAGGGGGATCACTAGGGTATATAGCCAGGAAGGCCTCTTGGTGGAGGTGTGTGCTTTCTTTTTAATTTTAAACAGAGTTTCACTCTTGTTGCCCAGGCAGGAGTGCAATGGTGCAACCTCAGCTCACTGCAAACTGTACCTCTTGGGTTCAAGTGATTCTCCTGCCTCAGAATCCCTAGTAGCTAGGATTACAGGCACCCATACCATGCCCGGCTACTTTTTTGTATTTTTAGTAGAGATGGGATTTCCTTCTTTCCTTCTTTTCTTTCTTTCTTTCCTTTTCTTCCTTTCTTTCCCAAGATAGAGTGCGGTGGCACGATCTTGGCTTGCTGCAGCTTCTGCCTCCCAGGTTCAAGCAATTCCCCTGCCTCAGCCTCCCAAGTAGCTGGGATTCAGGTGCGCACCACCATGCCCTTTGTATTATTTAGTAGAGACGGGGTTTCACCATGATGGCCAAGCTGGTTTCGAACTCCTGACCTCAAGTGATCTGCCTGCCCTAGGATTACAGGCATCAGCCACCATGCCCCACTGGTGGAGGTGTGTTTTAAGCTGGTGTTCGTATTTTTGGAGAGACCAAGGGAAAAGCTTCTCTCTCTTTTTTTTTTTTTTGAGACAGTTTTTTGTATTTTTAGTAGAGTTGGGGTTTCACCATGATGGCCAATGGCCAAGTTTCAAACTCCTGACCTCAAGTGATTCACCCCCCTTGGCCTCCCAAAGTGCTAGAATTACAGGCTTGAGCCACCTTGCCCAGCCTTTTTCTTTTCCTTCCTTCCTTCTTTCTTTCTTTCCTTCTTCCTTTCTTTCTTTGTTTTTTACCTTGATCCTAGGACTTTATCTTTTTTCTTTCTTTTTTTTTTGGAGTTCCAGTGGCTTTTATTGAGATAAATTAACAAAAATCAAGATTTTACCATGTTTTTTGAACCTTATAAACTCAGCAGACTCTGATCCATGAGTACATACAACATAACACATCCCAACAAAAACACAGCCCCATTGGAACATCTGCCAATTAACAGAAAGCCAATTTTCCCTTTCCCCCATGTTTCTGAAATTTTGAGTTCCCATTGTTCACTTTTCAGTGGAACTGGTCCCTTGTGGCTAGGGACATTGGAATTTTCTTTTTTTTAAGAGATGGGGTTTCCTTATGTTGGTAGGGCTGGTCTTGAACTCCAGACCTCAGGTGATCTGCCCGTCTCAGCCTCCCAAAGTGCTAAGATTACAGGGGTGAACCACTGGGCCCGGCCTCTTTTTTCTTTTCTTGAGAGGGAATCTTACTTTGTCGCTCAGGCTGGAGTGCAGTGGCACCGTGTCGGCTCACTGGAACCTCCGTCTCCTGGGTTCAAGCAATTCTTCTGCTTCATCCTCTCGAGTAGCTGTGATTACAGGTGCCCACCACCATGCCTTGTGAATCTTTGTATTTTTTAGTAGAGAAGGGTTTCACCATGTTGGCTAGGCTGGTCTCAAACTCCTGAGGTCAGGTGATCAGCCCACCTGGGCCTCCCAAAGTGCTGGGATTACAGGCCTGAGCCACCGCCCAAGCCCTCTATTCACTTTTGCAGGAGGTTGCTCTCTTGTTAGCGGACAGAGATGAGTAGGATTGTGGATAAAGAATTGAGCCTAGCTGCACTGTATTTATGGAAAAACAACAACAACAACAACACTGTATTTATGGAAAAAAAAAAAAAAAAAAAAAGAAAGAATCGAGCCTAGCATTGGGAGGCCAGAGATGGAACATTACTTGAGTCCAGGAGTTCCAGAGCAGAGCAGTCTGGGCAGCATAGGGAGACGGCCTCCTTCACCCCCCATGCGTGGCTACCTACATAAAATGAAAGAAACAAACAAACAAAAAACCTGAACCTAGAAAAAGCAGATTGGCACCTAAATTCACATGCTTTCAAACTGCCGCCATGTCTTTGCCTAGCCTTTTAATTTCTCCTTCTTCACTGCTAATGTCAGTATCATGTAACAAAAAGACACTGATTTTGAACGAGTGTGAAAATTTTGGGATTGATGGATGTAAAAGGATTTTGCGAGCAAGTCACCGACAGAGGGGGTATAGCTCAGTGGTAGAGCATTTGACTGCAGATCAAGAGGTCCCCGGTTCAAATCCGGGTGCCCCCTCGGTTTTCCTTGTGCTTTTTTCACAGCCATCTAGGAGTAACCTGAGTTAGCGAGTACTGAATACAAAACCCACGGGAGGTGTCCTTTGTCTCTTCCACCTACCTAATTTTCATTCACCTTCTAAAGGATTCCCGTACCCGAGGAGAGAGCAGCAACCAGAGGTTGCTTTGAGGTGGATCTGAGCCCGCATACCCCAAGTGGCGAGAAGCGCTCTTGAAATCCCAGTTGTAGAACAAAGGCGAGCATCGATTCCCATCTCCGAGGCCCACTGGTTTAATGTTAATTATAATTTGTTTTGGGGCAAAAAAATGTCGCGTCGTGGGCGGGGCTAGTTCTTACTTGACTATGAAGACTAGGAGAAGGAATCCAAATGCAGAGGTCTTCATATACTGGCGAACTCGAACAGGACAGGGCACCTCTAGAAGGCGCCGTGGCTCATGCATGTAATCCCAGCACTTAGGGCCGAGGCGGGCGGATCACAAGGTCAGGAGTTCGAGACCAGCCTGGCTAAAATGGTGAATCCCCGTCTCTAATGAAAATACAAAAAATTGGCCGGGCTAACAGTTGCATGTAATCTCAGCTACTCGGGAGGCTGAGGCAGGAGAATCGCTTGACCCAGGACGCAGAGGTTGCAGTGAGCCGAGATTGCCCCAGCCTAGGTGACACAGCAAGACTACCTCTCAGAAAACAAACAAGACAAAAAGTAGAAGCTAAACAGCGAGGTTTTCCCCTCTTCCTTCTTTACTTAGCTCAAAGGCAGGGCTTTGGCTTGATAAGATATAGATGGAAAGTTCGAGGCCTAAAGAAGAGGTAAAAGTGGTTCCTCCTGGCTTTTGCACGGAACCGCAGCTTTACTGATTTGTGGTCTCTCTGTCCAGCCTAGCGAAGCAGCTCACACAGTCCTGCGAGCCGTGAGAAAAAAATGCGCGGTTCCCGGGGTCCGAGGGATGACACAACCACATTCCGGTTTAAAATATCGCAGCTGCCCTTTGACCCAGGCAGCACGGCTCTTCCTCTCTCCTTTATTTTTCCTTTTTTTGGGCAAAATCTAGTCGAGGGCGATGCCCTTGTCTCCAGTCACACTTACCATTTTCCTCCTGCCCTACAGTGACACTGTTAGGCACGCCGCCAGCAGATACTTGTCCCCATCTTTAGGTTATGAAAACCCATGGCCTTTTATTTTCACTTCAGTGGTTCTTAAAATGTGGTCCCCACACCAGCAGCACCAGCGGCACCTGGGAACTTGGTAGAAATGCAAATTATCGGGGACCCCTTATAGAATCAGAAACTAGGAGTGTTTTTGATAAGCTCTGCAGGCAATTGTGATGCACGCTCAAGTTTGAGAAACATCGTGTTCGTTTATCTCAGTTTGCATTGGGATATAACTTTACTTTTGTACATTAATAGTCAAGGATGAACACAGCACGTCCATGTCACTATTAACATAGAAAGTTGAAGTTGGAGAAGGGCTGTGTCTGTGGGTTTTCCTCACTTGACCTACCCTCCACCCCCAAAAGGAAAGCCAACTTGAGGCGTTCTCCTGTCTCCCTACCCCCATTGGAAACATCCTGTCCCTCAAACCCGGCGCCTGGAACTGTCTGACTCATCTGAGGCTGGCGTTCGTGGCCGCAGAAATCCCTACACCCCTGGAGCGAGTAATGGGGTCGCTCAGCTTTTATACCCACACTCTCCTCCTCCCGCTGAGCACAAAGTAAAACCGAAAGCTTTCTACTAAGCTTGAAAAATGAGGACGAGACTTTTTTCATTTTTCTTTTAGTCTAGGACTCAATGTTAAAATATGAATCAAGAATAGGTGGAAAAGCCACCGAGGGGGCACCCGGATTTGAACCAGGGACCTCTTGATCTGCAGTCAAATGCTCTACCACTGAGCTATACCCCCGCCCTGCTCCTGCGTCTGGAGGCGGCTCTTTTGAGTGCTAAGCATTGTTGGAGCTGCTACACTGTGAGAAGGTAGTAACATAAGGAGGAAGGAATGCAGGAGAAAAGGGATCAGGCTGAACGCAGACAGTGCCCGCATCCGGGAACCCCGGGAAGGTGCACTGCATGGGCTCGAGGAGGGAAGCACAGCCCGGGCTCAGCAGAGCGGAGTCCAAGAGGGAGGGACAGGTTCCGCCCCACAAACGTGGGAAAGGGTGTGGGCCGGAAGGGGGCTAAGAGGGACAGGGCGGGGGGTCTCCGTTCGGTCCCCAGATTCACGCCAGGTATCCACGGGTAGAGAGGAAAGTCCCTGAAGGTGGTGAATCAGCTCGGGCGTTCAGAAGGGCTCCAACCCCACCCTGGACGGGCTTGAGGGGTTACCCGCCTCCCGCAGCCCCGGCGCCCCAGATGTGCAGCCCGCCGGGCTCTGCGCCGTCCCAGGCTCGGGAAAGGCCCTGGGCGCTGGGCGCAGTTCGCCTGGGAGCCCTGGGGCGCCAGCACCCCGTGCCCCGCGGACCTCCCCGGAACCTGCCCCCGCGCAGCCCCACGTCGCCCAGGGAGCGCGCCTCGCTGCGCGCGCCCTTGCCCGCGCCCGAGGCGCGTGCCCGCCCCGGTGCAGCCCCTCCTCCCCGCTGTGTTTATTAGGGGAAGGAGGGCGGAGGCGGAGGCCAGTTCCCCAGCTCCAGCCGCCGTCGCTCCCGCCTGTGTAGTTGCAGCCGCGGCCGCCTCCTGCCAGCTCGCCTCGGGGAAGAGGACGCTCCCGAGCTCGGGCGTTCCCGCCCCAGCCTTTCCCGGAGACATGAACCCCAACTGCGCCCGGTGCGGCAAGATCGTGTATCCCACGGAGAAGGTGAACTGTCTGGATAAGGTGAGCCCGGGACCGGGAGACGCGTTTTTGCAATCCCCGGCAGTGCTCCCAATCCAGGGAGGAGGGAAGGGCCGCGTCTTTGCCGCCTTATTCCCGCGATCCCAGGAGAATGGAGGGAGGACGAGCTGGCGGTGTCATGGGGTGTGGGGACACATCCCAGTCTGGAAACCCGGAGATCTGGGGCGAGGCGGGGAGTCCACGCGTAGCGGGCAGCCGCTGCTGGAGAGGGGTGGGCTCTGTGCCCCAGGGTTTGGAGGACGGGAGAGGAGCAGGGAAGCCAGGCCCCGGGCTGTGTTGGGGGTAGGTGAGGGGTGCAGTCCCGCCCCCTAGGGCCTGGAGAGTGAGAAGAGACGGCCGCTCCCTCGCCGCTCCGCGCCGAGCGCCAAGTAGGCGGAAGCGCCGGGCGCTGGTGGAGGGGGCGGGGGGGCGGGGCAGAGGCTGGGGGGCCCTGCGAAACCGTCCGCTTCGGCGGGGGATGGCCTGGCTTCCTGGCCTGGGGGCGGGGGCTATCAGCCTGCGAGTGCTGCATCTGATGCGGGGGGTTTCCGGTAAGGACCCCGGCTCCCCCCTGCAAGCTCCCCCGCTTTAGAACGACCTGCAGCCCCCTAGGTGATTTAGTGGTTAAAGGACTCGCAGACCTCCTCCATAGATTCCCAACCCCCACTTCCAATTAAAAGCCAACTCCCGGTGCTGGGCCGCCCAGCCTGAGCCAGGCGGGGTCGGGTGCTGGAGTAGGGTGGATGGGGGGTGCTTCGCCGAGATCTCCTGAAATTGTGCTCAGAGCTAGGAGACCGTGTGGTAGAACAAAGAGCTAACTTTTCAAAGCAGGTTTCTCCCGTGGAGGGTGGGGTTGGCTGAGTTCTGGGGAAACCGAGGGAAAGGGGAGGTATGGGGGGAGGGGAAGGTGGCCTTGTGGAGATTCACTGTCCCCTGGGGGCCCTGTCTCCCCCATGCTGGACTTGTTCATCTGGTTGCCATTAGACTTTTGGAGGGGGGTGGGAGAGTAGAACTGGGTGTTTCCGGTACAGTTTGAGGTAGGACCCTGTCTTCTCGTAAGCTCCTAACGGAAAACCTGCCCCTCTACATCCTCTCCCCAGTCTGGGCGGGGGGAGGAGGGGGGCTCTGTGATTTTGCCCCCTTCCTCACCGTGCCTTTCATCCACCACCCAAAGCTGGCTCCAAGTCCAGATATTCTGTCCTTTCCATCTGAACTGGGAAGGCTGGGGGGACTGGATGGAAAAGGGGTGCAGGGATGGGGGCAATGGATGGAAGAGGGGTGCCCCAGGGGTGCCCTGGGGCCAAGTTCATTGCTGATCTGGAGCTGGGTTTTGTTCAGGAAGAATAGTTCATTGGACACTTTGTCTCTCCCCTCCCCCTTGGGGTGTGAGCTTCCTCAGACCTTTGGCCTCTGAGTCAGGGTGAGGAGGTGGGGCTGGAGGTTCTGAAACACATTTGAGCTTGCTCTTGGGGTGTGTGGGCATATGGGGCCGCTGCTGTGTCACCGTCCCTGGTCCTGGGCTTGATTGGGCAGGAGGAGAGGAGGAGCAATATTGTGGGCACAAGGAAAGGTGCTGATCTGCCTATGACCATGCCAGCCGGTGCTGCGCAGGACTTGGACTTAGAGCTATCAGATGCTGTCTCCCCTTGAGAACCTACCTGTCCTTGCACACTGGGACCTGGCCCTTCCCTGGTGGCAGAGATTTCAGCCTCTGCATCTTGAGTTCCCTGTTGTCCCCTTCTTCTCCACAGTCATGAATTGGGAAGAGGCAGTGGGCACTTCGCCTATATAAGGAAAAAGCAATACATGAAGGCAGGATTGCCACCCAAGGAGTTGGGAGACTGGGTCTTTGTTCCAGGTCTGCACCCACCAGTTTTATGAACGGCTGTAGGCCTCAGTGTTCACCATCTGTCAGATGGGTATGATGATGTCATTTCCTTCAAGGTGGGGCAGTGCACTAATGTGCCTGAGTGCTAAAGAGGGTGTCGTATAGACTATGCCCTCCCTACCTTTCTGGGATGCTCTGTTCAGCTCCACACCACTCCCCTTGTAAAGACCTTAAGTGCTGTGTATCAGAGCGGAGGGGAGCAGGCAGGGATGCTGCAAGATGCCCTCCCCAGCTCTCTTACCCTAGCTAGAAGAGGACGTTCAAGTGGGGGTGCCCAGGGAAGTGGGAGTTGGCAATTCCTCCCTCTTTTTAGAACTCTCTGTACAGGAAGTGGCCCTGGAGAGACCTTGCCCCCTGTACTGAGCAGGAGGCCTGAAATATCCAGGTATCAGACCTATTCCTCCCCACTGCTCCAGGCAGTAAGAATAGGCAACAGGAGGCCAGGCGAGGTGACTCACACCTGTAATTCCAGCACTTTGAGAGGCTGAGGTGGGCGGATCACGGAGGTCAGGAGATGAGCCTGACCAACATGGTGAAACCCTGTCTCTACCAAAAATACAAAATTAGCCGGGTGTGATGGCACATCCCTGTAATCCCAGCTACTTGGGTGGCTTAGGCAGGAGAATTGCTTGAATCTGGCAGGCAGAGGTTGCAGTGAGCTGAGATGGATCATGCCATTGAACTCCAGCCTGAGCAACAAGAGTAAAACTCCGTCTCAAAAACAAAAAAAAAAAAGAAAAAAGAAAGCTGGGTGCAGTGGCTCACACCTATAATCCCAGCACTTTGGGAGGCTGAGGTGGGCTGATCACCTGAGTTTGAGAGTTCAAGACCAGCCTGGCCAACATGGAGAAACCCTTCTCTACTGAAAATACAAAATTAGCCAGGCAGGGTGGCACACACCTGTAATCCAAGCTATTCGGGAGGCTGAGGCAGGAGAATTGCTTGAACCTGGGAGGCGGAGGTTGCAGTGAGCCAGATCACGCCATCACGCTACAGCCTGGGCAACAAGAGCAAAGCTCCGTCTCAAAAAAAAAAAAAAAAAAAAAAATAAGGAATAGGCACCGGGAATGGGGAGACAGTGCCTGGAGGATGCTGAACTGAGAACAGGAAGGAGGGGGAATCTTCAGTCCCATAGTTGCTAACCAACTTCCAAAGGCCTCTCATTTATAGCAAAACAATCAAATTAGACTCACCCATTTCTCTACTATCCCCAAGGCACTTAGCCCACTACATGGCCCAAAACACAGGCTGCGTCCTTGGTTTCAGCCTTTTCTTCTCCCTGAGCCTTATCTCCCAAAGGCATAGGTGGGTAAAAACCTTGTCACCTCTGAAGGCCACCCTGCCCCCAACCTGCAGTACCCAGTGTGCTTTGCAAACTGGATAAATATGTATTGCTGATGACAGTGTTTGAGGAAGGAGGTCGAGATTTGCTTCCCCAGAGGACTTCTGGGATTAGAGCTGGGGGAGAAACAGGGTGACCTCATTTGCTCATTCAACAAATATTTATTGAACACCTACTTGGTGCACCTGCTTTGTATCTCGGGAGCTGTGTTGTCAAGAATCTTGCCACGTCCCTCTTTCCTGGCTTGCTTCCCCAGGTTTATGAAAGCAGGTGGAGGGGTAGAGGATTGGTCTGCTGCCATTTCCCCTGGAATCTCACATTAGGGCGGGCTCTGTGCCTCTGCTTGTCTGAGTGCTCCCTCCCCACTTGAAGGGAGTGAAGTCCTCCAGCTTGGTGCCCCGTTTTGCTAAGCTTAGAGTACCCCACCATCATCCTGTGACCATCCATTCATAATAGCTACTACTTATTGCAATATGCTGGGCTCAGTCTTCACAGCAGCCTCACAAAGTAGGTGTGTTCACTCCTGTAAGCGATGCACCCCACAAATGAAGGCTCAGGTAGGCAATGTGGCTCATCTCCCTTAGAGCTGAAATTCACATCCACAGTTCTTTCTGCTCAGCTCTTCTGCCAGTGTGTTTGCAAAAAGTACTTGTATTTACACATATTTATTTTATTTATATCTAATTTGTGCCAAAAGTAGGTTCCATTCCTTCCTGACCCTATCTGGAGGGATGCTCTGGGCCTGGGATCTTGTATGGGGGTGTGGGGCCACTGGCAATAATCCTCTCCCCCTTGGAATTTGTAGAGGTGCAGCAAAGATCTGTGTCTTTAAGCCAGCGGCCCAGGTGGCTGACTGAGCGAGGCTGGTGACCCAGCCATGGTGCGGCTGGCATTGCCCCTGCAGGAGGGAGAAACTGTAACTCTGGGCAACAGAAAGGGAGGAGACGGTCTCATACTCCAACTCTGAGTCATGGCCACCCCAGGTCGCTTGGGTTCAGAGGCCAAGGTGCCAGGCTGCAGGCACAGTAACACGAAGCTTGCCCCTTCCCCCCAACCCAGAGCTGTGGAGGGACAGGCTGTCCCCCTCCAAGTGAGGGGGATCCGAGCAAGCTTCTGCCCCCACCAGCCTGTTTACCTTTCTGTAGAGTGGGTTGCAGGTAGGCAAGGGAAGGTCAAGGGTGACTCTGCTTTGAAGCCTTGGATCCAGGCTGAGAGGCCTCTGATGGGCAGCAGAGGTAGGGGCTGGGGGCAGTGGTTTCTGTGAACAGGGGAACCATGGACTTGGCAGGCAGCAGGAAGGAGCCGAGGTGCATGCCTCAAGGTGCACTTTCCTCCCGAGTTCTGAGTCCCAGGAGTGCTTCTCTGAAATCATCTTGCCTGGGGTCTTTAAAAGAGGGGAGCTCTTGCTCCCGGATAGAGCCTATGGGGCAGAGCAGAGGCAGACGGGTCACTGTGGGATCCTCTGGATGTATTTCCCTGACAGTGTCCTTCTCCAGACCCCACTGACATAAGACAGGGCTTCTTTCATCTTGGGGTCCCGGTGCCCAGCCCAGGCTTGGCTCACAGCGGTTGTGGAAGGACTGGTCATTTTCTGCCTCCCCTCCCCACAGTTTCCTACCCCAGAAAGGACACAGTGGCAGGAGCTGTTGGGTTTTCTTGAACCTTGGGGCCTTCCTCCAGAGAGGGGAGGGGAGTCGTCTGAAGCTGCTAGAGGTGCCAGGCAATAGGGGTGGAGCAGCCTCCTCTCCGACCCCTGGAGACAGTGGCTGCAGCTCCAGTTGACACATGCGCTTCATAGTAACTGGTTTCCATGTTTTTTTCTGCTTGGAGCCCCCTGCAGGGGCACAGGCGACCACCCTTCTCTGCCTCACGTTCCTGTGTCTGGCTGAGAGCGTGGGATGTGTGAGGGAGGTGGGAAGGAGCTGCTGATGGAAATAGGCGCCATCCCCTGGTGGAGGGGCTCCACTTCCTCCGCATGGCAGCCTGGAGGGGTCTTGTGAAATCCCCGTGTCCAGCATTGGCCTGTGCCCCCTGCCTGCTTGGTGCACCCCGCCCTTCTTCTCCCCGGGTCTTCGCTCCAGGTGGAGGCCTGGCCATCTGGAGTAGTGGTCTCTCTCCCTGTCTCCCAAATATCAATCAGGAGGCAGCCTTGGAGGTCCCCGGTCCTAGGACAGTGTGTAGCCCTTCACTC
>NW_022436952.1:5090502-5093495 GCF_009761245.1 Sapajus apella | reverse complement strand
GTGTGTGTGTGTGTGTGTGTGTGTGTGTGTGTGTGTGTGAGAAAGTGGGTCATGGTCTGGATTCTGGAGAATGTCTTTCCTGGCAGGCCCCTGTGGGGTGGCGGGAGGCGGGGGCCCGGGCAGGGGCATGTGCAGCTGAGCAGGCAGAGGCCAGCAGACTGGGTGGTGACAAGGCTGGGGCACCCTGCCAATGCCTCCCAGTCACTGGGGGAGGGAGTGGGGCTGTCACTTCAGGGGCCTGTGGGGGCAGGGACCACCCTGTCTTAGTTCCCCAGTGAGTTGTGTATGTTGGGGTTACTCACACCAGGAAGAGTGTGGAAGTTGCAGCATGGGGGTTTGGGGGAACTGGGGCACTGGGATAGGCCCAGGTTGGGGAGGGGGCCAAGCTTAGACCTGCCACTTCTTTGCTTCCTGACTTCCAGCTGGTCTTCTTCCCCTAGAGTGGTTCTCTTAGCACTGTTTAATATTCCACCATTAGGTTTTTCCTTAGAAGGCAATTTCTCCCTGAAGTTACCTGGGGTCTCTGGTTGAAGTGGGCAATGGTGGGGGAGATTGAATCCCAGAATCTCAGCCTCCTTTCTGCCGTCCCCTCCTCTCAGAAGCACCTCTCCGGGTTTGGAGATCACATTAGCCTGTAATCCCAGCACTTTGGGAGGCCGAGGCGGGTGGATCACGAGGTCAAGAGATCGAGACCATCCTGGTCAACATGGTGAAACCCCGTCTCTACTAAAAATACAAAAAATTAGCTGGGCATGGTGGTGCGTGCCTGTAATCCCAGCTACTCAGGAGGCTGAGGCAGGAGAATTGCCTGAACCCAGGAGGCGGAGGTTGCGGTGAGCCGAGATCGCGCCATTGCACTCCAGCCTGGGTAACAAGAGCGAAACTCCGTCTCAAAAAAAAAAAAAAAAAAAAAAGCATTGCCTTGGGGGAATTCCTTGACAGATGGCCAAGAACCAGCTGGGGACTGCCTCCTCTGACTGCTAGGAAATGGGGCAGGGACAGGCCAGCCAGGTCACTCAGGTGGTCTGGATTGTTCTGGGGTCCTGGCAGTGGACCCCTGGTTGGTGCTGATTCAGGGCATCATCCTGGGCTATAGAGGTGAATTAGATGGTGTTGGCATGGCTTTGCCTAAACATCAGTACTTCTCAGTGGTTCCACCAGACCCCTCTAGGCTGCCACGTAGAGCCTGTTAGATCGGTTCTGTTTGTTGTCTTTGAGATAGGGTCTTGCTCTGTCACCCAGGCTGGAGTGTGGTGGCAAAATCTCTGCAACCTCTGCCTCCTGGGTTCAGGCGATTCTCCTGCCTCAGCCTCCTGAGTAGCTGGGACTATAGGCATGCGCCACCTCTGCCAGCTAATTTTTGTATTTTTTTTTTTTTTTTTTTAGTACAGACAGGGTTTCACCATGTTGGCCAGGCTGGTCTCGAACTCCTGACCTCAGGTGACCCGCCCGCCTCAGCCTCTCAAAGTGCTGGGATATAGGCGTGGGCCACTAGGCCCGGCCTAGATCAGTTCTCTTTCTGTCATCGATGTCTACCCTCTCCCTTCCATGGCCATCCTGGATGGGCCCTGTGTCCCACATTCTCACCCACATGAAAGGATTGGGGCTGTGGCTGGGCACAGTGAAGCCCCTCTGCTCCCATCAAACACAGCCTCCCTGGCGAGCGCCGACCCCTTCACTGAGGGTCACACCTGCTGTGCCCAGCACCTACCATCTGAGTGTTCAGAGGTACTAAGTGCTGTGCGGAGGGCTTTGAGGCGATTTCTCCTGAGTCCTGGGCAACGCAGGAGGGCCAGCTGTTACTGCATCCATTCCACAGGCCAGGACGCGGGCTCCCCGGAATTGCAGGGCCCCACCCAAGTTCATACATGTTAGTGGGGGTAGAGCTTCGATATCTACTATGATGTCCACCTTCAAGGCTTTGAAGTAGAGCTCTTTAGCGCCTCGGTGGCAGACCCGCTCTGGGCGCTCTCCTGCCCCCCCCACCGGGGTGGGAGAGGATGAGGGAAGGGCGGAAAGGATGTGGTGTGTTGGCAGAGCCCGGGACACCCAGCCCGCTCCTGGCCGGGAGTCCCACAGGAAGTGGGAGGTATCGGAGCTGCAGCAGCACCTGGGGCTCACGTGGGACTGGTGGGTGTGCTGGGCCTGGGGACAGGAGCTGGGAGCGCTTGGGTTCTGGGCCTGGGTGCGTGGAGGCTGGGCCTTGGCGAGGCCAGAGGAGCTGCTCCTTCGTGTTCAGCCGCTGCTCCCTAGCAACCCAGCGCAGCTTTGCATAAGCAATGAAGCCTCTCCAGCTGTGGGCAGGAGGGGCTCCTTGGGGAGGCTGGAGTGACCTGGGGGCTGCTTCTGCCACTATAGCTGGGCTCGTCCTTCATGCCTGCCCTTCTCTTCCTCCTGGGCTCAAATGGGCCATTGGTGGAGGATGAGGAAGGAGACGGGGGAGGGGAGTGCCAAAGCCTGTGACCTGAGGTGCTCTCTGCTCACCTGTGGTGATTCCATGTTCTCCCACAGCCATGGGCCCCGGACAGTCCCAGGAGCTCCTGAGTGCCCCCTCCTAGGGCCCGAGCCCCGCTTTCAGAAGTCCTGGTATCTGATGTGTCCTCATTCTGTCTCCATCCCCAGTTCTGGCATAAAGCATGCTTCCATTGCGAGACCTGCAAGATGACACTGAACATGAAGAACTACAAGGGCTATGAGAAGAAGCCCTACTGCAACGCGTGAGTCCTGTTCTGGGCGGGGCTGACGGGTGCCCGGGCCCCCTCCCCACCTGGGTTCTTCCTTCCCTTCTGATAAACACAAGGCAACACTGACACTTCCACCCCATTCATCCTCACAACAGCTGGATGAAGCAAGCACTTTTTATCCCCATTTAAAGTGCATTGAGGCCGGGCGCTGTGGCTCAAGCCTGTAATCCCAGCACTTTGGGAGGCCGAGGCGGGTGGATCACGAAGTCAAGAGATCGAGACCATCCTGGTTAACATGGTGAAACCCCG
>NW_022436952.1:5084812-5090402 GCF_009761245.1 Sapajus apella | reverse complement strand
TGCCTGAACCCAAGAGGCGGAGGTTGCGGTGAGCCGAGATCGCGCCATTGCACTCCAGCCTGGGTAACATGAGTGAAAACTCCGTCTCAAAAAAAAAAAAAAAAAAAAAAAAAAAAAAGTGCATTGAAAGTACAGATGCGGAAACTGGGGCTTAGGGAAGGGAAGAGACTCTCAAGATGGCATAGCTAGTGAGAGGCTAGCTCCAACCCAGTCTCTGTGCAGTAAAGCAAGCACATTCTTTCCCCTACACCCTGCTACAAAAGAGGGGGCTTTTAACATAGTCTTTCAAGAATAAGTGACCTGCCTGCTGTGTTTGGGGTTGGGGGCTTTGTTCTCCTGTTCCCCTTCCCTTATTTCTCTCTCCAAAATTGACAGTTTCCTTCTCTCACCTGGGTACTTCCTAGGCTTTGGGGGCTCCTTCCTCAGTGGTTCCTTGAAGAAAAATCTCTGGAACCCTTGTGTCAGCCCTTCTGGTGTTCATTTTTTGAGAAGGGGGATGGGGTGCGTGAAGGGTGTTGCCTGGCCCAGTTAGATCTCTTCCCTGCCTGGTGAGGGAGGGTGTGGAGACTGTTTTTTTTTGTTGTTTTTTTTTTGAGATGGAATTTCACTCTTGTTGCCCAGTCTGGAGTGCAATGGCATGATCTCTGCTCACCACAGCTTCCGCCTCCTGGGTTCAAGCAATTCTCCTGCCTCAGCCTCCCGAGTTGCTGGGATTGCAGGCATGCGCTACCACACCTGGCTAATTTTTTTTTTTTTTTTTTTTTTGAGATGGAGTCTTGCTCTTTCCCCTCGGCTCACTGCAACCTCCACCTCCCAGGTTCCAGGGATTCTCCTGCCTCAGCCTCCCTAGCAGCTGGGACTACAGGCACTCACCACCATGCCCAGCTAATTTTTGTATTTTTAGTAGAGATGAGGTTTCACCATATTGGCCAGATTGGACTTGAACTCCTGACCTTGTGATCCACCTGCCTCGGCCTTCCAAAGTGCTGAGCCACTGCGCCTGGCCTAATTTTGTATTTTTAGTAGAGACAGGGTTTCTCCATGTTGGTCAGGTTGGTCTTGAACTCCCAACCTCAAGTGATCCGCCATCTCGGCCTCCTAAAGTGCTGGGATTATGGGCGTGAGCCACTGCGCCTGACCTGTGTTTTTTTTTTTTGAGTGTAGACATCTTGGGCTCTGTTTCTTCTGCACTGGGATCTGCAGCAGCTGACGGTGGGGAGGAGTATAGAGATAGAGTCCCCTATCCCAGACCCTGAAGGAACACCTTCCCTCCCGTCCTGTCCCGTCCCGTCCCGTCCCATGCAGTCCCAGACAGTACAGCAACTTTCCGTCTTCAAGTTGACCTTGTGAGTAGCAAGTACAATCTCAGTATTAGGGCCTCACAGCTGCTGCCCCCAGTGAGGTGGCCACTTTGGAAGGTCAAGTCACTTACAAGGAATGGTAATTTTTTTCTTTTATTTGCTTTTTTTTTTGTTTTGTTTTTTTGAGTTGGAATCTGGCTCTTTCACCTCGGCTGGAATGCAGTGGTGCAATCTTGGCTCACTGCAACCTCCAACTCCCTGGTTCAAGGGATTTTCCTGCCTCAGCTTCCTGAGTAGCTGGGACTGCAGGTGTGCCACCATGCCCAGCTAATTTTTGCATTTTGGTAGAGACGGGGTTTCACCATGTTGGCCAGATGGTATTGATCTCCTGACTTTGTGATCTGCGTGCCTTGGCCTCCCAAAGTGATTACAGGTGTAAGCCACCGTGTCCAGCCCTTTTTTTTTTTGAGACAGAACATTACTCCGTCACCCAGGATAAAGTGCAATAGCACGATCTTGGGTCACTGCAGCCTCTGCCTTCTGGGTTCAAGCAATTCTTGTGCCTAAGCCTCCTGAGTAGCTGGGGTAGCTGGGATTACAGATTCGTGCTACCCTGCCTAATTTTTGTATTTTTAGTAGATATGCGGTTTCACTGTGTTGGGTGAGGCTAGTCTCAAACTCCTGACCTCAGGTGATCCACCCGCCTCAGCCTCCCAAAGGGCTGGGATTACAGGCATAAGCCACCTTGCCTGGACTTAATTCCATTTAATTTTTTTAATTTTAATTTTTTTTTTACTTTATTTTTAAACTTCAACTCAAGTAATGGTAATTTCAGTGTTCACATTAATTTAGGATCTGACTTGAGTTCAGTTTTTTTTTTTAATTCTCAGTCAGGAGGCTCTTTGCAGCTGAAGTTCACCCAGGAGAAAATTGGCACTTGTCTAAAAAGGGTTGGGGACTGGGTGTGGTGGCTCAGGCCCATAATCCCAGCACTTTGGGAGACCAAGGTGGGCAGATCACGAGGTCAGGAGATCATCCTGACTAACAAGGTGAAGCCCATCTCTTCTAAAAATACAAAATTAGCTGGGCGTGGTAGCGGGTGCCTGTAATCCCAGCTACTCAGGAGGCTGAGGCAGGAGAATCACTTGAACCCTGGAGGCGGAGGTTGGAATGAGCCAAGATGGAGCCACTGTACTCCAGCCTGGGCGACGGAGTGGACTCTGTCTCAAAAAAAAAAAAAAAAAAAGGTTGTGGGCTTAAACCTCCAGCCTTAACCCACACTTACCTGCTCCCTGATTCGCTCATGTTCCCTGGCTAAGACCACTCTTTCATCTTTTTAGGGGCATGCTCATTCAGCTCATTTATTGCCTGCCTGTTGCTATAATATATACCAACCTGTGCCAGGTGCTGAGAAAAAAAGATTCCTGATAAAAATCTCAAGCTCAAGAAGCAACATGAAGTTGTCCCTTCTGGAAGAAGGAGGGCACTGGGCAGCCTATCTGGGGTAGAGGATGGGCTGCAGCCCTGTCCCGGCCCCTCCTTCAGCTGCCCCTTCTCTTCTGTTAACTTCTGTTCCTCTTCCCCCACCAGCCCCTCCCACCCCCACAAGGGAAATGGGACATTCTTCGAATTCTTAAGGGCTCACACAAGCCCTGGTTCTCTGCCACTTCCTCCCTCCATTGAGGAGTGGGGTGGGGTTCAGAGAAGCCAGGGCAGTTAACCCCTCGGTTGCTGGACTACTTCGGGCCCGATTCTGACCCTCTGCCCCACCAGACAGAAGTCTGGCCGAGCCTTGGAACCCAGTGACTCCAGTAGCCTAGAATTCAGTGAGCGTTGGGAGTTGGAGGAAAATCAGAGGCTTGTCCTTGTTTTCTCTGCGTTTTATCAGCCTCATCCAAAGTTCCAGCTTGCTTTTTTTACTCTCTTCTCGGGAGGCTGCTGCAAGGCGGGGTGGAGGGCTCCTGCAGGTGCTGGGGGTGCGAGGAGAGGCAGAAGGTGAAGCCTTCTTCTCTGGATGCTGCTTCCAATTTGCAGAGGCAGAGGTTCCTCCAGCCAAAAGAAGCTGGTTAGTCCCTCCTTGTTTCCTCCAGCTTTATAGCCCTAGGCTCTGCCTCGTTGACCTTTGGCCCAGCTGAGATGTTTCCTGGGGAGGAGCCTGTGGAGAGAGGACCTGGGGGTTTGTGACCCAGCTGTGTTTCACTTAGCTGTAGAAGTACCTCCCCCGCAGCAGCATTCTCTCTGCTGGGCCAACTAGTTAGGCGTGGGGATTCTGGGATGACCCAGCTGTAGGCCCTGCTTGCCAGGTGTGTCCTGTGGGCCCGTCTGAGCCTTGGTTTCCCCATGGTTAAAATGCCTGCCCAGGAGGCGCAGTGGCTCACACCTATAATTAATGTGGATCACTTAAGGTCAGGAGTTGGAGACCAGGAGTTGGATCCACAGGCCGATGCATGTGGATCACTTAAGGTCAGGAGCTGGCCAACATGGTGAAACTCTGTCTCCACTAAAAATACAAAAATTAGCCAGGTGTGGTGGTGGGCACCTGTAATCTCAGCTACTCAGGAGGCTGAGGCAGGAGAATTGCTTGAACCTGGGAGGCCAGGGCTACAATGAGCTGAGATTGGCACTGCACTCCCGCCTGGGCGTCAGAGCTGAGACCCCATCTCAAGAACAAAAAGAAGACAAAACAAAAAAAATTCCTGGTGCGTGAGAGGACCTGGGGATTTGTGACCAGCCGTGTTTCCCGTTAGCTGCAGTAGCACCTTGAGAAGAAAGCTGGCTCTCCCTGCGGTTTCTCAAGATTCAGTCCAGGGATGCTGGACCCTAGATGAAAGTATTTATTGAGCACTTGCTGTGTGCCAGACACTGGGCCAAATGTTTGCTGTCATTCCCTTCTGCTTTCTTACTTTTTGTTTTGTTTTGTTTTGTTTTTTTTGGAGACAAGGTCTCAACCGCTCAGTCACCCAGGCTGGAGTGCAGTGGTGTGATCATGGCTGACTGCAGCCTTAACCTCCTGGGCTTAAGTGATCCTCCTGCCTCAGCCTCCCTGGTAGCTGCGACCACAGGCATGCACCACTATGGTAATTTTTAATTTTTTTGTAGAGAGGAGGTCTTGTCATGTTGCCCAGGCTGGTGTCAAACTCTTGGCTCTTGGCCTCGGGTGATCCACCTGCCTGAGCCCCGCTGCCTCCTGTTTTCTTCCTGCCTCTGGTCCTATCCTTGAGTGACATTCAGGTTCCCGAATCCTGGGGTTTCCAGGGTATAGCTTTTTGTGTTTTCTGTTTGGGCCTTGCTTTGTGGACCACAGGCCTGACTTCCTTCTCTGCAGCATCTCCAGTGCCATGCTGTGCCAAGCCCAGTGCAGGACCCTAAGGGGCACATGGTCTCTTCTGGCACTTTGCCAGGGAGTCGGACCCAGCCAGTGAGTGTGTGAGTTTGGTGTGCAGGGAGGCCTCTATGTTCTGCCTCTCTCTAGCTAGTCTCTGAGCCCGAGGGGAGCTAGGATCTTGCAGGGCCTGGTCAAGAGAGAAGCAAGCTATCTTTCCTTGTGGTTTCTCAAGTTTCAGACTTAAGTTCTAGAAAGTAACTGTCAAGTATGCAGTAAAAAGTCCTCTTCTGTTTCTGTCCTTGCATCAGACTTGTTTGGGGAAGAAGCAGGGGAGAGGACACAGGGCAGAGCTCACAGCCAGCCTGCCCGGCGTGGCGGACCCCCACGTGCGTGCAGTTACACACATGCCTGGTGTGTAGGCAGACACGCACGTCACCGGTGCTGGGGCGGGGAGGAGGACTTGGGAGCTGGACTGAATGGGCTGTGTTTGATTCAGGCCTGCTGCCGTCCAGCCAGTGCTGTGGCAAGGTAGAGGCTGCACCCCGGCTTTTGCACCGTAGCCAGCAGTGGAGGGAGAACCGCTAATCCAATTCTTTCTTTTTTTTTTTTTTGGGACGGAGTTTCACTCATGTTACCCAGGCTGGAGTGCAATGGCGCGATCTCGGCTCACCGCAACCTCCGCCTCCTGGGTTCAGGCAATTCTCCTGCCTCAGCCTCCTGAGTAGCTGGGATTACAGGCACGCACCACCATGCCCAGCTAATTTTTTGTATTTTTAGTAGAGACGGGGTTTTACCGTGTTGATCAGGATGGTCTTGATCTCTTGACCTCATGATACAGGCTTGAGCCACCCGCGCCCGGCCTTTTTTTTTTTTTTTTTTTTTTTTGTGCCACAATCGTTTTCTTCCTTGCAGGGGTGGGGTGGGTGTGGTGAGCCTTCTCTTGATTAGAGAGTTATTTATACCC
>NW_022436952.1:5067741-5084712 GCF_009761245.1 Sapajus apella | reverse complement strand
GGGTAGCAAGAGCAAAACTCCGTCTCAAAAAAAAAAAAAAAAAAAAAGATATATGAAGGCATAAGATATATAACTTACTCAGTTTATAATGAAAACATTTCGAAATAATTGAAACGTACTTTGAAAAATAATCTGTTAAGGAAACTATGACTCCTTTACTGTGGAAATCTGTGCAGTTTTTGAAAACAATAGCATAAGTCTGTATGTTTTTGACACAGAGTCTCTCTCTGTCACTCAGGCTGGAGTGCAGTGGCGCGATCTCAGCTCACTGCAACCTCCGCTTCCTGGGTTCAAGCAATTCTCCTGCCTCATCCTCCTGAGTAGCTCAGATTACAGGCACTGGCCACCATGCCCTAATTTTTGTATTTTTAGTAGAGACGGGGTTTTGCCATGATGGCCAGGCTGGTCTGGAACCCTTGACCTCAGGTGATCCACCTGCCTCAGCCTCTCATAGTGCTGGGATTATAGGTGTGAGCCACCGTGCCACAATGGAATTCTTTCTTGAAGCTTCTGGGTGGGTGTGGTGAGCCTTCTCTTGATTAGAGAGTTATTTATACCCTCCATTATTTGTTTTGTAAACTGGATTTTCCTACAGTGAGCAGATGAGTACACACGCCCTGGCTTAGCATAAACCTGCATCTTTGTCTCCCTGTAGATAGTCCAGGAGCCCGAAGGTCAGGGCTGGGGGCTGGGGACCAGAGAAACTGCCTGTTCCCTCCTCTTTGGGCCCTACTGACAGGAGGTGGGGTTGCCAGCCAGGGGTGTCAAGTGGAAAGTGGCAGGGGCCGGAGAAGGAAAGGAGGGGACTTGGCTGTACCTTTCCCCTCTTCTCTGACTGTGAATATTGAGGGTCCATTCTCCAGTTTCCTTGAGCTGTGGGTGAGGGCTGAGGAGGGTGAAGATGTCACTGATTTTGGGGAACCAGGGACTGACTATGTTTCTGCTCCTTCCCCTAGGCCTCAGGTGGGAGCAGGGTGGGGTCTGTGCCAAGAAAGTTTGAGTGCTTATGTGTCTCTGGATTCTAGCAAACTGTCTTTAATCCCAGCTCTTTTTTTTTTTTTTTGAGATGGAGTCTCGTTCTTGTTGCCCAGGCTGGAGTGCAGTGGTATGATCTCAGCTCACTGCAACCTCCACCTCCAAGGTTCAAGCAATTCTCCTGCCTCAGTCCCCCAAGTAGCTGGGATTACAGGCATGCACCACCACGCCTGGCTTATTTTGTAGTTTTAGTAGAGATGGGGTTTTACCATGTTGGCCAGGCTGGTCTCCAACTCCTCACCTCAGGTGATCTGCCTGCCTCAGTCTCCCAAAGTGCTGGGATTACAGGCATGAGCCACCACAGGCCAATCCCAACTGCTTCTAAGCGATGGGGCAGGGCTGGGTGTGGTGGTTTATGCCTGAAATCCCAGCTCTTTGGGAGACTGAGGAGGGTGGATCGCCTGAGGCTAGGAATTCAAGACGAGCCTGGTCTCTACAAAAAAAATAGGTTAGTGAAGCGTGGTGGTGCATGCCTGTGGTCTCAGCATCTTGGGAGGCTGAGTCGGGAGGATCGCTTGAGCCTGGGAGGTTGAGGCTGCAATGAGCCCTGATTGTGCTACTGCACTCCAGCCTGGGCAACAGAGGGAGACTCCGTCTCTATAAAATGTAAAAATGAAAATAAAAATAAAAATAGGTGGGGTGGGGCAGGAGTAGGCAAACCCCGAACTGGGGCCTCAGGCTTTCCCTCCTCCCCAAAATTCTCTGCCTCTAACTGGGAAAATTGGGACTAGGAATGACTGTGGGCAGGGGCAGGCAAGTGCAAATGACCAGCCCAAGTGGCCAAACGTGGCCTCCAGGTAGCCCCCCCACTGCAGTCACCCCCAAATCCCCATCCCCAAGGCCTCCTGGAGCCTCAGGGACCACTTGCTTCCTAACACCCACGTTTTACAGATGAGGAAACAGGCCCGCGTTTCCATGCCTTACTCAACTTGGCAGGATCGTTTCTCTTTCTATATTACGGACAGGGGCAGGCTTTTTTTTTTTTTTTCTCTCATTTTTTGTGCAATCTGATGGCTGGTAAGTTCTTCCTCAAGTCTAGCCTTGATCTTTTTGACAGCTCTCTTTTTTCCCTCTGGCTGAACAATGCCTCCTTGTTGCTTCCTATCCCCACCACCTCAGCCCCTTTGGCTGGAGGGGCCGGACGGGTGAGAAACTGGGTTAGCAGGGAGCCCTCCCTTCCCGCCTGTGGGCAGCCTTCCCAGCAGGGGCTTTTGGAATCAGCAGCCTTTTCTAGAGGCAGGATGTGGGGGCTTTTTTTTTTTCTTCTTTTGGTAAAACCAAAAGCTCCTTGTTGCTTTTGTTGATGTATTTTTGCTCCTCCTTGAACACAAAGCTGTGGTTTTTGAAGGGGTCCGAGCCTGGGAGGGGTGAGGCTCTGTGCAGAAAGGGTGCTGGGCTTTCAGGTTCCCTTTTCTATTCTTCTGACCCTGGAGTGTGGCTGATGGCAGGACTAGGGAGTGAGGCTGGTGGCCGACAAGCCGTCCCTGTCACCTGTGAGCCCGGAAACCTTGCCCCTGTAGTCCCACTGAGCAGGAAGGAGACCCAGAAGTCCTGGATACCCCGCTCCTGGGATACAGGGCCTCTTCTGTATCATATCTTTTTTTTTTTTGAGACTTGGTTTCACTCTTATTGGCCAGGCTGGAGTGCAATGGCACGATCTCGGCTCACTGCAACTTCCGCCTCCCGGGTTCAAGGGATTCTTCTGCCTCAGCCTCCCAAGTAGCTGGGATTACCGGAAGCCACCACCATGCCTGGCTAATTTTTTTTTGTATTTTTAATAGAGACGGGATCTCACCATGTTGACCAGTCTGGTCATGAACTACTGACCTGGGATTATAGGCATGAGCCACCTAGCCTGGCTTTATTTTTTTTTTTTGAGATGAGGTCTCTCTCTGTCATCCAGGCTGCAGAAGTGTGATCTCTGCTCACTACAACCTCCACCTCCCAGGTTCAAGTGATTGTCCTGCCTCAGACTCCCGAGTAGCTGGGATCATAGGCGTGTGCCACCACACCTGGCTGATTTTTGTATTTTTAGTATAGAGGGGTTTACCATATTGGCCAGGCTGATTTCGAACTCCTGACCTCAGGTAATCTACCCACCTTGGCCTCCCAAAGTGCTGGGATTACGTGCCCAGCCTGTTTCATAGTTTTGAAAAGTTCAGAGGGATAGGCAGCTCCTAAGTAGGTGTGGCTGAGAGGCCCCAGAGTGTTTCTCATAATGGCCGAGCTTGGAAACAGCTGGGTTTGAAGGATGATGTGCTTTGTTTTGTACCCAACCTGCCAAGCACATCTTTCCCCAAAGCCGAGTGCTGGGTGTGTCTGGGGTCCATCTGGCAGAGTGACGTCGGACTCCCCTTCGCTGTCTGGACAACTGTGATGTAGAGGAGGTGCCTGGGACAAGTCTCTGCCCTTGACACTGGACCTTAGTTTCTCCATCTGTAAAATGGCTTGATGAGAATGCTTGCCTTTTCCAGGCCAAAGCTGTGTGGTGGGTTTCAAGAGAGAATGTGCACAGGATGCAGTGTACCAAGATGTTGCTTTGTGTGCCTGTCAATTGCCTTGAAGCCCGAGGCTGCTGCCAATAGCTGCCTGTTTGCCCTGTTCCACCCCGCCATCCTATAGGGCTGGCTCCAGCGTTTCCCAAAAACCCCCCAGAGCAGCTGACAGCAGGGAGGAAGGGTGGGTGGGGCACCTGCAGAGAGCCCACCCACTTGGAATGATTAACAAGGGGCCCATACAGACTGGCCTATGGGACAAAGGACAGCTGTGCTTTGGACTGTGCTCCGCACCCAGGCCTGATCCTCATTCCTCACCGTGGCCCAGTCTGTCATGGGGTTGGGTTCTGGCGGGGTCACCAGCTGGGACTAGTGGCCCCTGGTCTGTCTTAGCACCCACGCACACATTCCACCCGTCCTGCTGGGATCTGAGGGTAACAGATGGGGTGGGGAGGAATGGAAAAGGTAGAATTCCCAAAACTTGTTTCTGGAGGGAGGTCAAATCAGTTGGAGCCTTCTTTAAAGCCTGGCATGCTGGTGGGGGAGGTGTGCACTGATGTTCTCATGCCCTTGCTTCTAGAAACAAACCGGTGACACCTGTCCTCTCACCTAAATTATCCACAAAGATCCTGGAGACACAGTCTCCTGACTTTGCCCTCATGGGCTTCTCCTTAGTTGAGGGCCCCCTTGCTGTCTGTGTCTCTTCCACCACCCCCATAGACCTCTCCTCCCTCCCTTTCGCTCTCTCTCTCTCTGCTCTCGCTCTCTCGCTGCTCTCCTGCCTGGAGCTGAAGATGAGGTTGCCATGGAAACCTGAAGCGTAGTAAGCAGGGGGAGGGAAAGGCAGAATCGTCTCGCCAGGACTGGGGGCGGGGGACTTTGGGCTGTGGGGAGGGGACAGGGTTGACCCAGCAGGAGGAATATAACCCGAGCTGTCTGCCTGCCTTCCTCTGCCTGGGGTTGGGCTTAGGGGGCTGGGGTAGGAGCTTGGAGGGTCTGGAGTGCCTCTTTAGTTAATCTGATGCAGGATTAAAATCCTCCCTTACCCCTGCCAAATTAAGCTGAGCTCACATCTGGGCTGGCTCACCTCCACTTCCCTTCTGATGGGATTAGCGCTGCAGCTGTGGGGGAGTGAGAGTGGGGGAGGGGTGCTTCCGAAGAGAGGATGAACTACCTGCCAACCTCACCCAAGGTGCCTGCTTCATGTTGGAGGGGCTCCCGAGACCTTCCAGTGGGTGTAGGGCGAGGAGAGGGACACGGTGTGGGGTGCGGGGGTGTGTGTGCCAAGTGTAGACCTGCTGGCCTCGGTTCCTTGGAGGCGCCCATCCGTGCAGAGGGCACATCTGTATATTCATCATGTGTGAGGCACAGTGCAGTGTGTTTAGGAGCTTTGGGCTGTGGAGTGGGTGGGACATGTCAGGTGCACCTGTCTGGTGGTCCTTGGGCCGTAGGGGCTAGCCTCTGTTTTATTGATTTATTTATTTAAAACGAGCTCTTGTGCTGTAGCTCAGACTGGCCTTGAACTCCTGGCCTCAAGAGATCTGCCCGCCTGGGCCTCCCAAAGTGCTGGGATTACAGGCGTGAGCCACTGCGCCCAGCCTGGCCTGTTTTAACCCTGTGCATTCTGGCAAATGAGAAACCCCAGGGTTTGCAGACTGGCCCCCGAGGATGCATTTGCCCTGCTTGCCTCTACCCCTCCCACCAAATGCTAACCAGCTTCATCTTTTCAGAATTGAGTCTTTGAGTGCTGGGCCAGAGGTGCCTGCAGGTCTCTTCTCCCCGAACCTGCCCCTGCCACATGTGCCTCTGCTTCCCGACGCCCTCCTCTTCACAGCCCCCCCCACCCCCGCCCTTACAGCTGCAGAATGGCTCTGATTTTGGGGGAGGGTCATCTTGTCTCTGAAGCCTCCCTCTTAAGGCCTCAGGGCCTGCCGGCCCTGCTAGAGATCTTCCCTTTCTAGTCTCCAGGAACAGACGAGGTTGATCCTCCCTTGCCCTAGAATTGTGCAGGAACTTTGAAGGGAGCTCCTCAGCTGTGGGTGGCTCTGTGGGTGACACGGGGACTGGACCCCAGACTTGGTTGCATGTTCATCAAGCCATGTCTGTTGCCAGCTGTGGGCACCTGTGTTTGCCTTTATTATTTATTTGTTTATTTATTATTAATTTTTTTAGAGATGGGGTTTCACTATGTTGGCCAGGATGGTCTCGAACTCCTGACCTTGTGATCCTGCCGCCTCCGCCTCCCAAAGCGCTGGGATTATAGGCATGAGCCACCTTGCCTGGCCTGTGTTTGCCTTGCCTCATCTGCTTCCCTTCCTCTGCCGGGGGAACCTGCAAGTCTGGGCTGACCTGGATGGCCAGGACCCTGGTGAGGGCTGGGGGAGGGGACTGCTGGAATCACCTGGATCTGGGACAGTGAAACTGGCCCAAGGGAAGAAGGATTTGCCAAGGTCACCCAGTTAAGTCAGTGGCCAGGCCAGAGCCCTGCACTGGGTCCTTTCAGGTTATGCCTCCCTTGATTGAGTCCTCAAATCCTGAGCCCTGCCCTTCACAAGTGGTGGGTGGCTTTAAGGGAAGTCACCTGTTTACAGGTAGCTCTGATGGAGGGCGGTGTGGGCGGCTGGAGAACAGGGGCTGCCAGGCAGAGGGGCAGCTGGTGCCTAGCTCATGGGTTTGTCAGCCTTGGGTGGGATGTGCCTAGGAAGAGGTCCCAGGAGGCAATCCATCGCTTACCTGGGTGTGGCCTGTGAGTCAGGAATCTTCAGGGCTCACAGCTGTGGTGGGCTGTGGTTGTGGTCATCCAGGGCTAAAAATGACTTGGTGGGTTCCTGCTTGGAGAAACCACCCACCAGTCCCTGAAGTAACTGGGGCCCATGCAGCCCCTCAGCCGATTCTCATGCCAGCACGTACACACAAACCACCATGACTCACAGCTGCCTGTCTCTCCTGCAGCTGGTTTGCCAGGGGACTTCATGATGAGAGGGGGATGGAGGAGGACTGAGTTCTAGCCCTGTACCAGCGTCAACTCCTGGTGTGACTTTTTTTTTTTTTTTTTTTGAGACAGTGTCTCGCTCTGTCACCCAGGCTAGAGTGCAGTGGTGCAGTCATGGCCCACTGCAATCTCTGCCTCTCAGGTTCAAGCGATTCTTTTGCCTCAGCTTCCTCAGTAGCTGGGATTATGGTTGTGCGCCACTGTACCTGGCTAATTTTTGTATTTTTAATAGAGATGGAATTACACCATGTTAGCAGGCTGGTCTCGAACTCCTGGCCTCAAGTGATCCACCTGCCTTGGCCTCCCAAAGTGCTGGGATCACAGGTGTGAGTCACCACGCCCAGCCTGACTTTTGTTTATTCAACAATTATTTATTGAGCATTGCCTTCTATTCTAGGAGCCTGAGATAAATCAATGAACAAAAGAGACCCCAAAATCCGCCCCCTCATAGTGAAGTAGTGGAGAGAGGAGACAATAATACATTGCTGTGATAAATCAGTTAATTATGAAGATGGCTAAGGGAGAGGTGCCTGGTGCCAGCACACCGTTTCCTCCTCTGAAATGAGGGAGTTGGACCAGATTCTTCTAGAGGTCTCTGCAGACTCTGAGGGTTGCCCTGGCTCTGGCTACCTCCAAGCTAGGCCGTCTTGCTGGGGGTCAGGCCTTCCTGGGCCTGGAAATTGGGCGGCTTAGTTCAGCATGAACTGAAGAGATTGTCTGGGTGCAGAGCTGGATCCCTGTGTGCCTTGGTCATGTTTTTAACCTCTCTGGCCTCAGTTCTTCCATCTGTCAAAGGGGTACACTGAGTACCAGTTACACCTGGTGGCTGTGAGAATTTGGTGAACTAGAGCACGTAAGCCCTTAGCACAGGGCGAACATTCACTATTTTTTTTTTTTTTTTTTGACACAGTCTCTCTCTGTCACTCAGGCTGGAGTACAGTGGGGCGATCTTGGCTCACTGCAACCTTTGCCTCCCAGGTTCAAGCAATTCTCCTGCCTCCGCCTCCTGAGTAGCTGGGATTGCAGGTGCACACCACCGTTTCGCTAATTTTTGTATTTTGAGTGGAGACGGGGTTTGGCCATGTTGGCTAGGCTGGTCTTGAATTCCTGACCTCATGATCCGCCGGCCTCAGCCTCCCAAAGTGCTAGGGTTACAGGCGTGAGCCACTGTTGTTACTACAGATTGAGCAGCCCCAATCCAAAATTCCAGAATCTGAAGTGCTCTAAGATAGAAAACTTTGAGTGCTGATATGATGCCACAGGGAAAATTCCACAGCTGGCCTCGTGTGATAGGTCACAGGTCAAAAAGCAGTCAATAATTATGTTTCAGGCCGGGCGCGGTGGCTCAAGCCTGTAATCCCAGCACTTTGGGAGGCCGAGGCGGGTGGATCACGAAGTCAGCAGATCGAGACCATTCTGGCCAACATGGTGAAAAAACCTCGTCGCTACTAAAAATACAAAAGATTAGCTGGGCATGGTGGCGCATGCCTGTAATCCCAGCTACTCAGGAGGCTGAGGCAGGAGAATTGCCTGAACCCAGGAGGTGGAGGTTGCGGTGAGCCGAGATCGTGCCATTGTACTCCAGCCTGGGTAACAAGAGTGAAACTCCGTCTCAAAAAAAAAAAAAAAAAAAGGGATATTCAACCTGTATTTTACCTGTCACCCGCAGGTGACCTCCTTTTTCGTCCTCAGGCTGGCCTTCCCACCTACCCTGAAATGAAGTTGGACCTTGTTCACCCTTTGAAACACCACATTGGTCTTGTGTTTTCTCTATCACCACTTCCTCCAGGAAGTCCCCCTGGATATGTGTGTCCCTTTCTTTTTCTTTTTCCTTTTTTTTTGAGATGGAGTCTTGCTCTGCTGCCCAGGCTGGAGTTGCAGTGTCGTGGTCTCAGCTTACTGCAATCTCTGTCTCCTGGGTTCAAGCAATTCTCCTACCCCAGCTTCTTGAGTAGCTGGGATTACAGGTGTGTGCTACCACGCCTGGCTAATTTTTTAGTAGAGACTAAAAAATTTCACCATGTTGGCCAGGCTGGTCTTGAACTCCTGACCTTGTGACCCGCCCACCTTGGCCTCTCAAAGTGAGCCACCACACCTGGCCGTCCCCTTCTTTTTCTGTTCCCCTGTACCCTCCTCTGCATGGCTGGTCTCCACTTCGGGTCTTAGCTGAACCCGTGCCCATCTTCCCCTAGTCGGGCCCAGTGGCCTCGAGTTCTGTGTGTGGTAGGCACTAGGGCATGGATTATCCCCAGACAAGGGTGACCTTCAACCCTCAGAGAGTGTCCTGATGGCCATCCTTTCGCTCAGACAGCTTTCCTGGCCGGCCTGCCACTGATGCCTGCTGTGTCTTCCCAGGTCAGCCAGTCCCAGCTGAGTCTGAGAAATGCTTGTCTCCCCTTGGCGTTGGCAGTGGACACTGAGGTCCCCCTGTGGGGCCGGGGCAGGGGCTGCCCAGGCCTAGGAGGTAGTTCCCAGGAGAGAGCGCTCTGTGAGAAGCCCAGTGGCTCCTGCCCCTTCCCCAGAGTGACCCTGAGTCTTCTTTTGCTTCTTGCAGACACTACCCCAAGCAGTCCTTCACCATGGTGGCCGACACCCCGGAAAACCTTCGCCTCAAGCAACAGAGTGAGCTCCAGAGTCAGGTGAGGGGCTGTGGGGGCAGGGATGCTGGGGAGGGATGTTGTAAGCCGGGCGTTTGGCAAGAGCACCTTCCCCCTGCGGTAACTCTGCAAGGCCGAGGTGCTGAAATCAATCCAGGCATTGCCTTGACTCTCGGCCCCCACCCCTGACTTTATCAAAGGAGCAGGGCAGAGCATTCCCCAGGTTCCTACCTAGAGGGTGTTGGAGAGGTGTGGGGGTGTCTACTGAGCCTGCTCTGGGGCTCCCTAAAGCCCACCTCCTCTAGGAAGCTGTTCTTCCCTCCCTCTTCCCCATTCACACTCACCCACAAAGGACAGGTTTGGGAGGACCAAGGAATTTGCCCCTCCAGGTCATGCCATTCTGAGGCTGTGCAGCCCACCCTCTATAGCCACGTCCCAAACCTCCACGCCCTGGTGGGCAAGGTGTGAAGGGCTCTGCCTTGGGGAGGGGGGCTGTCCTGCCTTTGTCTCCTTTGGCTTGACTTTCTAGAGCCCTGCTGAGTGGGAGGTGTGTGCCCCTGTAATGGGGAGGACGGGTTCCAGTCCTCAGGGACACTGAAGAATAAGCAAAGGGTCTGGAGCCCTGAGAACAGAACAACTGACTCGCCCTGGCTGGGGGTGCAAGGGCTTCCCGGACAAACCTGGTGATGGGGGTGCGGGGTGGTGGGGGCTTCAGCAGATGAAAGAATTACGCGAGAGAATACCTGTAGAGGAATTTACTGCATGGGCAGGTGCCCCAGAACAGCAGAAGACTGCAGAAGTTCCAGTGGGCCACAGCGGGGCCTCTCGAGGTTCCTCTGGAGGGGACTCCTGCTGCCTGATCTTGACTGACAGCCTGGGTCCGTCCATCAGGGAGAAGCGACCCTACCTTGTGTTGAGCTTTCCATGTACCCTCTCTGGGAATCCTCCCAGCTGACCTGTGAGGAAGGTGCTGTCTTCCCCGTTGTTACAGATGAGGCGACTGAGGCCCAGCGACGTTAAGGGACTGGCTGAGGTCCTGCGGGTAGGAGGAGAGGCCATAACAATGTTAACGTGCGCTCCTTTAATCATACCCAGTCCCGTGCAGCTGTAGGATCCCTCCCTTTAGAGAAGAGAAATTAGACTCGGACAGATTTGAATGCAGGGCTGTCTCACCCTGAGACTCTCCACTCCCTAAGGAACAGTCTCTACCTTAATAATAAACATGATAGTTCTTTATGCTGTAGAGAAGTTTTGTAGTTTATGGTGGGGACTGTGGCTCGTGCCTGTAATCTCTGTGCTCTGAGAGGCCAAGGTGGAAGGATTACTTGAGCCCAGGAGTTCGAGACCAGCTGGGGCAACATAGCAATACCTGGTCCCTGTAAAGCAAACAAACAAAAAACCTAGCAGGGATGGCGGTGTGTACCTGTGGTTGAAGCTATTTGGGAATTTGAGGCAGGAGGATCACTTGAGCTGTCGAGTTGGAGGCTGCAGTCATGATGGCATCACTACACTCCAGCCTGGGTGACGGGTGAGTCCCTGTCCCTAAAAAAAGGGAAAGGAAGAAATTGCATAGTTGAGCAAATGGCTTTAGTTACTTCCCTGTTTACCCTTGACTCGGCTCTGGGGGAAGGTAGAAGACCCACTGTCTCTGTTTTACAGATGAGGGAACTGAGTGGGTGACTGAGGATCCAGGATTTGGGCCCTGGTCTTGCATTCCAAGCGTGGGGCCCATGACCCTGCACAGCCGTGGTAGGGCCTGAGGCCCACAGACCGGGCAGCAGCAGCTCACAACTGCCACCCTTCACCTGTGGCAGAAGCTGAAGTTGCTGGGAACACCATGGCCTGCTGTCAGCCAAGGAGGCAGGGGCCTGGCTTCCTGGCCAGATTTTACGGATTCCTGCCAGGGCCTAACTCCTGCCTCAGATTCCCTGGCCATGGGGGCCGGGGTGGAGGGGCTCAGAAGGAGCTGGGAGCAGGTGGCAGGTCTTTGGAGAGAGAGAGAGAGACAGACAGACACAGACAGACACACACACACACTCACACACGCACTCACACACACACACACCCTCCCCCCCCTTCTCAGGGGAGAAATTCAAACCCCTCAGCCTTTGTCAGTCCCACAAAAGCATGGCTGCAGCTCTTTTTGCCATGGCTGCAGCTCTTTTTGCCCCTGGCACCTGATCCCGGAGGGGTGGGGTTTGAGGAGGAAGCACTCCACGTGGTTCCCCCGGCCAGGATGGGCAGCAGGTGGGCAGAGCCTGCTGTTGGCAGGGGCTGCTTCTGCTCCCCACAGGGGAAGCTGGCACCACACTCTGGGTTTGGGGGCTCCTGTCCCTGGCCTGTGCCCCCTGTTTCCCAGAGGCCTGGCCTGCTGGGTTCCTGGGCAGGGATCTGGAGAGATGAGAATGGTGGTCACTTTTCATTAGGGTCTCACTGAGGGCCAGACTGTGCCCGTGGGGGGGGGGGTGGGTGTGTGTGTGTGCGCGCGCGCGCGCATGTGTGTGCCTGACTTTTTTTAATCGTCACAGCCACCTGGTGAAAGAGTGGCTGTTAGCCAGGCGCGGTGGCTCACGCCTGTAATCCTAGCACTTTGGGAGGCTGAGGTGGGTGGATCAACTGAGGTCATGAGTTCAAAACCAGCCTGGCAATATGGTGAAACCCCATCTTTAGAAAAAAAAGAAAGAGTGGCTGTTACTATCTCCATCATACAGATAGGGACGCTGATGTTTACAGAGGCTGCCCCACTTGCCCTGAGCCCACGGACAGAGGCAGACATCAAGCCCTGCAATCTAGCCCTGGAGCCGGTTGCTCTGAACGGTGCTGACGGCACAGGCACCCCGCCCCGTGCTCCCACCCTACAGGATGCAGCAGACACCGGCAAGTAGGGAGGGCTTGTTGGAATGCAGATTTCTAGGCACCACCGAAGGGACTTGCTTGGCAGCTCTGCGTAAGGTGTAAGAATCTGCGTTTTGACTCCCCCGTGATTCTATAAAGACTTTTGGTCCCACTTTAAGAAGCTTAGAGATGGGCCCGTAGGCAGGAGAGCTCCGACCCCATTTGTATTCTCTGAGGGGTGCAAGGTTAGGGTAGGGCTTTGCACTGAGGGCCCAGCTCTGTCCCCTGGAGGTGGGGGTCCTCGGGGTGGGGGCTGACGGCCAGGACAGGCAGGGAAGAATGTGCACTGCCTTCTTTGCAGTCCTGTCTCCCTTCCCACCACCCCTAGCTGTGTGGCCTGAGACTGGGCCCAGAGCTGTCGTTCCTCTCAGGGCTGTTCTTCCTCAACAGTAAAATGGGGACAGCAAACCCATTTGCCTCAAGCTGGGGGCTGGGCCTGATGCTTTGAGGCTTGGAAGGGCTGAGCCAGCCAGGCTGGAGCAGTGACAGGTTCTGGTTCCTGTGGCCGCAGCAGGGGCAGGGCTGGCGAGAGCCGCCTGTGGGAAGGGAAGTGGGAGCCGTGTCTGCTCACCAGCCCCACCCACGGGGGCAGCTGGCTTCTCTCCATGCCCCTTCTGGGCCTAAGCTCCCGGGCTATTTCAGCTGTGTTTATTTTCCCATCTCTATATTGGTCTCCAAAGTGGCACTTTAGGTGTCTGGGACACCTGGATCCTCCCCTGTGGAGGAGGTCACCACGGAACCGTCCAGAAATGACCCTCTGGTAGTCCTGCCCAGGCCTGGCTGACTCGGGGCTGGCAGCAGGATCCCCAGCCCCCCTTCTCACCTGCTGCTCCCACCCCACCCTCAGGGTGAGCAGAGGCAGCGGCCTTGGGGTGGGATTAAGCTGGAGGTGTCTGTGTGGCCCTGAGCCCAGGCAGAAGTGCCAAGTGCCAGGAGTCTGTTCCACTTTTTACATTCATCAACTCACCTTCATGGGGTCGTGGGAAATGACAGGGGGGGTTCTCCTCCTCCTTGGAGATTGTGAGCAGTGAGGGTGGAGGGGCATCACTCTTACCCGAACTAGCTGGCCTGAGATTGAATCCTACATCTGCTGCCACCAGTTGTGTGACCTTGGGCAAGTTACGTAACCTCTCTGCACAGTGCCTTTGTCTGAAAATGGGGATTACCTCCCTCCAGAGGATGGTGTGAGATAGGAGTACATGCTAAGCGTTTAAAGATTCCTGGTGTGGAGTCAGCACTCAGCGTTTGCTGTGACGGTTCTCCTGGAAAGCAGAGGGAATGGAACTTGGGTATGATGAAGTGGGGAAGCACACACAGCAACCTTTTGACCACGACTTCCAGCCCCGGCTCTTTCCATCAGCTCTCCTCTCCATCTGTGTGAGTCTAATTTTTTATTTTATTTTATTTTAATTTTATTTTTTTGGAGACGGAGTTTCGCTCTTGCTACCCAGGCTGGAGTGCAATGGCACGATCTCAGCTCACCGCAACCTCCGCCTCCTGGGTTCAGGCAATTCTCCTGCCTCAGCCTCCTGAGTAGCTGGGATTACAGGCACGCACCACCATGCCCAGCTAATTTTTTGTAGTTTTAGTAGAGACGGGGTTTCACCACGTTGACCAGGATGGTCTCGATCTCTTGACCTCGTGATCCACCCGCCTCGGCCTCCCAAAGTGCTGGGATTACAAGCGTGAGCCACCGCGCCCGGCTAATTTTTTATTTTTATTTTTTTTGAGACAGAGTCTGTCTCTGTCGTCCAGGCTGGAGTGCAGGGGTGCGATCTCGGCTCGTTGCGGCCTTGACTTCCCAGACTCAGCCTCCTGAATAGCTGGGATTATAGGCGTGCACCACCACGCTTGGCTAATTTTTGTATTTTTAGTAGAGATAGGGTTTCACCATGTTACCCAGGCTGGTTTCAAACTCCTGGCCTCAAGTGATCTGCCTACCTTGGCCTCCTTAAGTGCTTGGATTATAGGCATGAGCCACTGCGCCTGGCCTACATTTAAGAGCTAGTTTCTTTTTCCTTAGAAGGGGATGGGTTACAGAGTATGTTGCCACAGCACATAGTAGGCACATAATAGTGGGAATTGTTGGTGTTGTATTTTGCTCAACACATTTTGTATTTAAAAAAAAAAAAAATTGGCTGGGCGTGGTGGCTCATGCCTGTAATCCCAGCATTTTGGAAGGCCGACGCGGGCGGATCACCTGAGGTCAGGAGTTTGAGACCAGCCTGGCCAACATGGTGAAACCCCACCTCTATTTAAAAATAAATAAATAAATAAATAAAATTTATGAATTTAAAAAAATTATTTATTTATTTGAGACAGAGTCTTGCTCTGCTGCCAGGCTGGAGTGCAGTGGTGTGATCTCAGCGCACTGCAACCTCTGCCTCCCAGGTTCAAGTGATTCTTCTGCCTCAGCCTCCCGAGTAGCTGGGACTACAGGCGCCTGCCACCACGCCTGGCTAATTTTTTATATTTTTAGTAGAGACAGGGTTTCACTGTGTTAGCCAGGATGGTCTTGATCTCCGGACCTCATGATCTGCCTGCCTCAGCCTCCCAAAGTGCTGGGATTACAGGTGTGAGCCTCCGTGCCCTGCTTTTATTTTTATTTTTATGGAGACAGGGTTTCACCATGTTGTGAAATGGGGTGCTGTGTTGCCCAGGCAGGTCTCGAACTCCTGGGCTCAAGCGATCCACCTGCCTTGGCCTCTCAAACTGCTGGGATTACAGATGTGAACCATTTTGTTTTTAAGTCCAGCCTAATTTTTGCTTTTTTTCTTAGACCAAGTTTCACTTGTTGCCCAGCCTGGAGTGCTGTGGCGCCATCTTGCCTCATTGCAACCTTTCAAGCAATAAAAGATTCAAGCAGTTCTCCTGCCTCAGCCTCCCAAGTAGCTGGGATTATGCCCACCATGCCTGCTAATTTTTTTGTGTGTTTTTTCAGTAGAGACAGGGTTTCACCATGTTGGCCAGGTTAGTCTTGAACTCCTGACCTCAGGTGACCCACCTGCCTTGGCCTTCCAAAATGGTGGGATTACAGGCATGAGACACCACGCTTGGCATTTTTTTTTTTTTTTTTTGAGACGGAGTTTCGCTCTTGTTGCCCAGCCTGGACTACAATGGTGTGATCTTGGCTCACAGCAACCTCTGCCTCCTGGGTTCAAGCGATTCTCCTGCTTCAGCCTCCCGAGTATTACAGGATTACAGGCATGAGCCACCACGCCTGGCTAATTTTGTATTTTTAGTAGACATGGGGTTTTTCCATGTTGGTCAGGCTGCTGGTCTGGAACTCCCAGCCTCAGATGATCTGCCCTCCACAGCCTCCCAAAGTGCTGGGATTACAGGTATGAGCCACCATGCCTGGCGTAATTTTTGTTTTTAAGTAATGACCTTTCTTCTTGTGTTGGGTCATCAAGGCAGGTATTTTCCCAGTTATGCTCCTTTGTTTGTTTGGAGATTATGTGTCTGCATTCAATTCATTCATCATCCAACAACGTTGATTTTGTACTTCCTGTCTGAAGGGATGAGAAGCAAGATAGATCCAGGGAGAATAACTAAGAACTGACATAAAAATTAGAGTTTCGTGGTGGTGGTTTGGGTGTCAGGAGCCTCAGGGCCAATCAGTCCTGGCCCTGACACCAGAGTTTCCAAATTGGGAGCCCAGGATCTCCCAGGAGTGTGGTTTGCTGGCCGAAGTGCTGAGTTGCATCCTGGCCTGAGTGACAACTGGGTTGTGACCTTGGGCAGGTCCCTCCCTCCACAGGGACCCCCACGGCACCCTGGTGAGCCATCCTAGACAACAGGGCAAGCACTCCTGCCTGGGTGAGAAGGGAGCCCCGCTGGAGGGGCTCCAGGCTGGGTCCTCCCTACACTCCTGGCCCCCCACCCTTCACTTCTGCCACCCCTCCCTACCCAGAGGCCTCTCAAAGAGTCTTCCCTGTCTTGATTCTCCACAGTCAGGGTGTAAAGGTGCTAAAAACGGTCACAGACGCGGGCATGGTGGGCCACGTCTGTAATCCCAGCACTTTGGGAGGCCAAGGTGGGTGGATCACCTGAGGTCAGGAGTTCAAGACTAGCCTGGCCAACATGGTGAAACCCTGTCTCTACTAAAAATACAAAAAATTAGCCCAACATGGTGGTGGATTCCTGTGATCCCAGCGACTTGGGAGGCTGAGACAGGAAAATTGCTTGAACCCAGGAGGCAGAGGTTGCAGTGGGCTGAGGTCATGCCATTGCACTTCGGCCTGGGCAACAGAGGTATACTTTTTCTCAAAAAAAAAAAGTGGTTACAGATTCCAAATGGGAGGGCTTGTAGAGATCAGCTAGCCAGCTCCCTTCAGGGGACCCTGAGAGGGGAACTGACTTGCTTAGAGACACACAGCAAGGTGGTGGTAATTCTAGGCACCCTCCTTTCTCAGCCCCTACCCCAGCTCCACCCTCTGAGGGCCTCCTATGTCAGCAGTGAAATGAATGATCCTTCCCCAACAGGGAGCCGGAGGCAGAAGTGGTTCCTGAGCCTGGGAACCAGCTGATGTCATTGCAGCGTCGCCATGGCGATTATTCCCCTGGATTAGGGGCCTGACCCTTGCAAAGCCAGGAAGCAGGGGAAGGAGTGGGGGCTGGCATTTGTTCAGCACTTCGTTGCTGACAGAGCATTTTCACACTGTCCCTCGTCAGCGCATGTCTAGTCCTACTGCACGCTCCATGGCGCGCTGCTGCTTTGGAGCCACTGTCTGCTTCGTAGATTGGAATGACTGGCACTATGGTTCCCATTTTACAGAAGTGGGAACTGTGTTTTCTTTTCCCAAGATGAAGTCTTGCTCTGTCACCCAGGCTGGAGTACGGTGGTGTGATCTTGGCTCACTGCAACCTCCACCTTCTAGGTTCAAGTGATTCTTCTGCCTCAGCCTCCTGAGTAGCTGGGATTACAGGTGCCCACTACCATGCCTGGCTAATTTTT